>NC_029781.3:1507681-1508924 GCF_000817695.3 Arachis duranensis | reverse complement strand
ATAATATTTTGATTTGTTTAATTTTGTTTTGTTTTTTTTATAAAAGATTAATTCAAATTGTATCACAACAAGAAATTTTAAGAGTATAATTAGGGTTGGCAACACTACTTGAATTTACGGATATCCACTCCCGTCCCTACTCACGCTCCGGACGGGTTTTTAGTAGGACGGTACGGGACACGGTCAGGTTTAAGTAATACTTACTCCAGTATATATATATAATCTATTTAAAATAAATTATTAATAATATTGTATCATATTTAAATTTTTATTTTAATTTATATTATGTATGTGATCATAGTTATATAAATTTTAAAATATAATTTTATTTGTTGGATTTTAATAATTATAGGAACGAGTAGGGATGGAGCAGGTACCCGTAGACCAGGTTAGGGTTTAACATTTTACTATCTATGGATAGAAGTGAGACATATTTTATGCGGACTATTGTAAGATGGAGCAAGATCGATTAGGGCGAAAATCCTCCCTTACCCGTTCCACTGCCACTCCTAAGTATAATGGCTGACATAAATAGGCACAATGCTAAACAAGCACGGTGGAGAAGAAGACTGGTTATTGGACAAAAAAAAAAGGATATCATAGTCTGATTTCATAGTGATGTATTCCAGAGGTTTGAAACAATTCTATTTACTTGAAGACATAGATTAAATTTTTTGTTGTTTAAAAAAATAAGGATGCTACACATCCATGTAACCATGTAATCAAGTTGGTCCAACACTAAAAAATTCAATACCATTAAATGAAACGTGAAATACACGCGCCCAATACACACGAAATCGCCCTTGCCCAACGCTTCTTCTCTTCTCCCCCACGCTTCTTCTTCTTCTTCTCACACTTGTTTACACACGGAGCGTCTTTCTTCTTCTTCGCCTTCTTCTTCGCGTTTCTCTTCCTCCTCCTTCTCCTCCTTCTTTTTCGCGTTCCTTCTTCTTTACGTGTTTTCTCCTTATCGTCATTCTTTTGTTGTTGTTGTTGCTGTATTTTTTTTTCTTTTCCTCCTTCTTTACGTTGTAGCAGAAAGTTTACGTTGAGCAAAACTTTAAGTTGCAGCACGTTATATGTAGCGCATATATGACAAACGAGTGAGTAGTGGGAGACGCACGTGTGGAGGAAATCACTTGGTTAACAACCATGTAAAAAATACATAGATGCAGAGTTTTTCCATTAAAAAAAAATGGGTACACACATTTTCTAATAAAAATTAAGACATTAGTTTATTGTA
>NC_029781.3:1495658-1507580 GCF_000817695.3 Arachis duranensis | reverse complement strand
AATAAAAAAATAAATTGAGCTTAATTTAAAGTTAAATATGTTAATTTTTATTAAAAATATTTTAGATATAAATAAAAAATTAAATATTTTTCGTACATTGCACGGGTACATACACAAGTATACACCAGTATTATATAAAAATTGAGGTAATACATTCAATAATAAAACTGACATGACAAATTGAGAATTTTTTTTAATTTATTTTTTTTAACTCATTAAATACAATTTATTACGGTGAAAATTATAGCTAATACAGTGCACTCTGAATTATACTTTTTATAATTGGTAAAAAGTTCAAAGTAATTAAAAAAAGTTAAATAAAATTGGATAATTAATTTTTTTATTTGAAATCTTTTATTAATCATATAAATGTTAGTTATAAAAGTGAATTTTAATCAAAGAGACTAAAATAAATGTTATTTAATTTTTATAAAAAAAGAATATATCATTTAATAATCATATTAGATGTACACTAAAATCAGCTATCAATATAAAATACATGTTAAAATATAAAATATATATTGAAAATAAAATAAATAATATATTTATATATATAATATAATTAAAAAAAACTTCACAGAAAAAAATATTCAAAATTAAAATATTTAAAATTACATATAATCACACAAGATATCTTAGGCAAAACTAAGCCTTGTTTAATATACTTATTTAGTTCAAGTATTAGTGTTTTATCTATTTCTACTTTTAAGTTTTTACTAAGAATTAGAATAAACAACAAATATTTTTCTTTAAATTTTAGGTTACACTATAAAAAAGAAAAGAAAAATATTGTTCCACTATTTGTAGGTTCACACCCTTCTTTGTACCCCTTCCCCTGCGTTAAGAAAGAAATTATTTATGCCTAGCCAACTAGCTAAGCCAATTTCCTGAGCCAGCGCTGCATGCCAAGCTGCTCCACAAAATGCACGTGTCGCAAGGAAAGTTATTCTACGAGAATCTCTGTAAATTTAGATCTGTATTGTAGTGTGCACCTTAATTTTGGGGTAAAGTATGTTTGGTGTCTTTTAACGTTTATATACTTTTAAAGTAATTCTAATATTTTATTTGATTAAATTTTATTTTTAATATTTTTTATTTATATCAAAATTATTTTTGAATATTTTTTATTTTGTCTTTAATATTTTAGATAAAATTAATATTCAAAAAAAAAAGGGACATAGATAAACACCTTGCGAGAACACATGATGCAATAGTTAGCTCGCTACTATAAGTTGATCTAATTTACGATTTTCAGAAGAAATATGATAGAATCAAAGTAATTATAAAGTGAAGTGAATCATTATTTCTTCGCTGCTGCTCATTTGTTAGTCTTTAACGGTGATGATTTCTGTTATTTGAACACTACTCCTTTTTTACAATTTGTAGTTACTCTTCTTTAATCTAGATACTGACCTAACATATATATATATTTTCTATTATTAAATTAGAGTATGTGTTTTTACTCATATAATATAGCAAAAACAGTATATTTATTTAGATAATATTTTTAAGAATGTCCAAAAAGAATTCACAAGTATACATTAGACCGGCATGATTTTCACTAAATGGATGAAGGATGATTAGGACTTTTGAGATTTAATAATAAATTAATAGAAACAACCCAAAAAACAAAACAAAAGTGGGTGGAAAGGAAAGAACAGTCTATATATATTACATAATAGTGTTTGAAAGCTAAGAATGAATGACATCTGTAGAATAATGTCCAAGTCCCTTTAATTTATTTATAAACAGTTGGTATTTAATTGTAAAAAAAGTTAAATAATTAATATTTAATTTAAAAATATAAAAAAATTAATAATTTTTAAGTATTTAAAATTTGTCAATTAAACAAAAGATAGATAACAGGTAGAAGGAAACATAAAATCAGCCTTTATAAATAGCCCTCACAACTTCAATTCGATCATAATCTATCGTTAACCTTATTATACACTCAATACTTCACTTGTCTTTCCTATAGCCATGTCCACCTCCTCTGGAACCTCACAGACTTACCTCAAAGGACATGAAGAACACATGAATAATTCTTCATTATCAACTCTTATTATTCTACAACGCAACACTTCATCTTCTTGTGGCACTGAGAGAAGAGGTAGAAGAAAGCAGCAATCAGCAGAACCAGGAAGATTTCTTGGTGTGAGAAGACGGCCATGGGGAAGATATGCTGCTGAGATCAGAGACCCTACAACCAAAGAGAGACACTGGCTTGGAACCTTTGACACTGCTCATGAAGCTGCTCTTGCTTATGATAGAGCTGCTCTTTCCATCAAAGGTGGCTTAGCAAGAACAAACTTCATCTACACAACCACACAAAACAACACCATCAATGGTAATAATCTTCTCAACTCTATGGATAATAATCCTCATCATCATCAACAAGTTGTTTTGCCACCTTCACAAGATTATTTCCTCAACAATACTCATCAGAATTGCATCATGTCTCACCAACTTGATGATGATATTACTTCCCTTGTCGACGATGAGAACCCTTCAAATTTGGTGATGAAGAGCGATGAGAATTTGTTCTTCTTCTCAGCCACTGATTCCACAAATTCTGGCTATCTGGAATGCATTGTTCCAGAGAATTGTTTCAGACCTATTTCTTCTAGTACTCCCACCAACAACAATACCTCAAACTCCTCCATGAGTGCTGCTTCAGCTCCTAGTGACCAAAATGTTGTTAGCAGCATTAACACAAACACCATGGAGGCATTGAAGCACGTGAGAACAATGGCACCAGATTACTATGGTGGTGAAGAACTTGATGGTCAAGGAATATTCTGGAACAATCAGGATGAGCAACAATCATCTTGGGATTGCAATAATAAGAGTAATAATTATGGTGAACTTTCAGGTATATTTGACAAACAAGAAGGTTGCATGAATGCATTGTGTCCCATCATGAATGAGACTAGTCCAAGCTATGGAGTAGTAGTGACTACTCGTGAGTCTGCTATTCCTATTCCTTCAACTACTTCTCCATCAATTCCTTCTTTGGGGGATGTCCACTTAGGAATGACCTACTCGCTCTTCTAGTTCTTTTATTTTTCCTTCTATATCTATTTATTATGTATTCATTGTTTTATTATTATAGAATAAAATGTTATTCTTAGTTAAACTAAGAATTACACTTTATTCTATATAATAATAAATATGAATACACAATAGATACAAAAAATTCAAGTCAATTATTAGTTTATTACTACAGCGTTGAGGTGTCCTTATGATGATTGACTAAGGGCGGTACGCTACACTTTATGTACTTTGCATGTACCTTGTACGTTTCGTAGCGCCCCTTTCAAAATTATGATGTGTGCTCCTTTTGTTCTAAAATTTTCCCAAAATAATGATAATAATAATAATGATAATAATAGGTTAAAAGTCATTGGAGTTGCACTTTAGAATAAGAGAAAAGGACAATTTAGTCCCTGACCTTTTAAGCCTTAGACATTTTCGTCCCTGAGCATTGAAAAATACATTTAAATCCCTGACGTTCCTGAAAATAAGACCGATCAGTCCCTCCGTCCATGAGCCACCCTCAGAGCGGACAGAAATGCTGAGCTGGCTTCCCCTATGCTTACCTGGCTCAACGGCGTTTCCACATGGCACGTTAGTGGGATGGAGGTTTTGAAAATGGGACACATAAGTCCTTCTCACTCAAGTAAAATGACTACATTGCCCTTAGCCATAATTCTATCCTCACCGCCTCTCTCCTCTTCACCTGCGCAGCCCCCAACCCTCCTCTCCTCATTCTTTCTGCCTTCTCAACTATACACACACAAAACAAATGCATTCACACACATGAATGAGAGATCCAAGAAGGGAGATGCGTCGCCGGTAGGGTGTGGGCCGCCGTCACGCCATCGTCAAGCTGGAGGGAGGAGCCGTCGCCGCCACGCCTCACCGTCGATCTCTTCTTCACCTGCGCAGGAAGAGTTGAACCGTTGAAGTGCATAAATCTCAAATTACGCCCTAATTCAGATTTTAGAAGGAAAAAAGTTGAAAACTCTTTGCTTCTCTCTGAGACTCAAAAGAGGAATGAGGCCTCCGAAAAAGTCGATCCACGCCGTCACCACATGGGTGCGGCGGCAGCCTCCGAAGGTAAAGGCTTTTCTCGCCGTCGTTTCGGGCATGGCGGCGCTCGTGTTTCTCCGCTTCATCGTTCACGATCATGACAACCTTTTTGTCGCCGCTGAAGCTGTCCACTCCCTTGGAATCTCCGTTCTCATCTACAAGCTCATGAAAGAGAAGAGTTGTGCCGGTTACCCCTTCCCTTCATCTTCTCACAATTTAATTCAATTGCTCCATCGAATTTCTTGCTTTTCTCGACATATTTATGTATTAAAAATTCTTCTTGTTTCTTTGGTTCTTTTTGAAGACTAAATTGTTTGATGCATGGTTGGAAGGCTAAGAAAACACGGCAATAAAAAAGCTTAATTTTTATTTAACCGGAAATAAGATCATTGTGGCCAGAAAATTTTTTCCCCCTTGAGATTATTGGCTTCTTTTGTTTGGTTTCATTTATAAAGCCAAAATCCATTCTTCTTTTATTATGGTTGAAAAGGCAGAAAGAGTGAGGAGAGGAGGGTTGGGGGCTGCGCAGGTGAAGAGGAGATCGACGGTGAGGCGTGGCGGCGACGGCTCCTCTCTCCAGCTTGACGATGGCGTGACGGCGGCCCACACCCTACCGGCGACGCATCTCCCTTCTCGAATCTCTCTTCCATGTGTGTGAATGCATTTGTTTTGTGTGTGTATAGTTGAGAAGGCAGAAAGAGTGAGGAGAGGAGGGTTGGGGGCTGCGCAGGTGAAGAGGAGAGAGGCGGTGAGGATAGAATTATGGTTAAGGACAATGTAGTCATTTTACTTGAGTGAGAGGGACTTATGTGTCCCGTTTTCAAAACCTTCATCCCACTAACGTGTCACGTGGGAACGCCGTTGAGCCAGATAAGCATAGGGGGAGCCAGCTCAGCATTTTCCGTCCGCTCTGAGGGTGGCTCATGGACGGAGGGACTGATCGGTCTTATTTTTAGGAATGTCAGGGATTTAAATGTATTTTCCAATGCTCAGGGACGAAAATGTCTGAGGCTTAAAAGGTCAGGGATTAAATTGTCCTTTTCTCTTAGAATAAAGAGAAAGCTTTAAGAAAATTTAATGCATTGAAAGAAGAGTGATTTAATTTGCAATTAATATTTTTAATTAAAAATTATTATATACATATTCATACCCTGACCTAAAATATAAGACAGACTCAATTAAGATAAGAGGCCTAATCTAAAAGGTTGGCCTCTGTCACTCGTCCGACTTTTTCAAAGAGGTCGGGATCAACGCAAGCAGGCAATTGTCACTTATCCAAGTGAGTAACTACCTTCTTAAATCTCTCACCACTTTTAGAAGAAAGATCTCAATAATTCTAAAATAAAGGGACGGTTATTCACCATCAAAAGTGGAACTACTGCAACGGTGGTTATTAGTTCATCCCCTATAAATACACTAACATACTCAGATAAATCTAAGTCCAATACACTTAAATCTGCTTAACCTCTTTGCTGACTTAGGCATCGGAGTGTCTTGTAGGTACCACCCCCTATCCATCCAAACATACAATTTGGACGGCAGCTCCCTAAGATAGGACAAGTCGGAGACCCCATTCTTAAACGTTTGAGCCTCCCATTTGAGCCTAACAATCTGGTTTCAGGTAAACCCCATAACAATACACATTAAAGATTAATTATTATATATATTTTATATTAATAATTAATTTAATATTACTTTTTAGTATACACTTGATATAATTATTTTAATTTAAGCTCAGGTGGTAGGGCTGGGATAATTTAACTGAAAATACTAGATTCAAGCTCTATATAGGTAGTCTAACCTAGCATAACAGATTTGAAAATTCAGAAATGAGCAAATCTTTAAAAGTAAGTGGAAGTTATTCGTAGAAGTTGTTCACACTGTTCGAAAGTTTGTCTTCCTATTTTTCCTTCTTAAAGATGACCTTACCTATTTCTTTTTGAATTCTATTAAGAAATTAATGAGGAATTTTGTCAATGTGTATAATGGGTTGGTTATTTAGCCCAATAGAAATAAATAATAAAAATCACTTCACAGATGATCTAAATTCAAAAATTCTCATTTAGTTATTTCATATCAAATTTCAAATTCCCTAATTTCAAATTTCAAATTTTTTAAAAATTCAATTAGTTATTTCAAAAAAATTATCATCTGAAATCCTAATTTACTAAAGCATTTCACTCCAATACTCTCTTCTTTTTCAACCGGCGGCCACTCCCACCTTCATCAATAATCATCCCATTTCACCGTCGCTGTTTGGCTTGCCACACGCCACTCACCCTTACTAAAATTAATCATCCACTTAAGGATAAAAATAATCATCTGCATACCTAATGAATTGAACATCTTACATAATTTAATTATATATAATTAAATCCAATCCAAGCAAAATAATCATCTACATAAAAATTAAAATAACCATCCGCATACCTACTAAAATGATCATCCTAAATTGACCATTAAAATAGAAGAAGATGATGAATAAACAGAAGAAACAACTATGATCATCCAACAATTTAATTTTTATTAAAAAAATGTATAATTTGACATATGAGTCTTATGATTTGATGTAACCATAGAACTGGAGAAACAAAAAATAAAAAAAAAGCTTGAACAGATGAGGAGACATGAGTGAGAATCAAAAGTAAGCAATTGAGTATTTTATTTGATATTGTCTTCAAGCACGCGTACGTTACATCTACCATACTCACACAGTTAATTCAAACAGCGGTGTCGTTGAGCTTTTGGCGGCGTATGCAGGAACCCGTGGCGGCGTCGGTTAGAGTCTGCGGCAGTGTCGGCGACATGGTTACGTGAGGGGAAGGAAAGTATTATATTCGCGGTGAGGGCGGGACGTTGCTGACCACGAAACGGAGATGACGCTGCTTCAGGAGGGAGACGGCGGTGCTGAAGTTTAGGTTACTTGGTCTCCGGATGGTTGCCGCCGACTATGAGGAGAGAGGGGGACTATGAGGCGCAGAGTGGGTGCAGATAGCAGATGGAGGGTGACGGCTCTGCTAGAATTTGGGTGTAGAGACCATATGTAATGTGAATGAATTTAACTACTAATCCTAATTTTTTAAATTTCAAAATCTGAATTTAAATAATTATTAAATAATTAATTAAAAATCTGATTTTTAATTTTAAAAATACCTTTCTTTTTAAGTCTATTGTAGCATTATACACTAAAACTATTGACTCTCTATACATTTTTTTTTTCTTTTATTACTTCGGTTACATAGTTGTTTAATTGATTGGTAGAACTTTTTCATGTGGGGCATTATTATGTGTGATGTCCGATTTTAGACCAACTTTATTATTCAAGGAATAAAAAGAATTATCTTGAAAAAAAAAGTCCTATATAGGTAATTGAATAGGTAATTGAATTGATATTTAAAAGTAAAAAAAGAAAAAAAAACATGCCATTTAAATAATTATAATATATCCATTTCGAACACAAAATATGTGAGAAGATAATGTAATATTAACACAAGATATAAATTCTTAATTATTCTGTCAAAGATATACATTAGTAAGATAAAGATAATAACTATCTAAACAAAAATGAATAAACTAACTGAAGCTTTAGTTATTAATATTGAATTTAACCTTTTTTTATTTTTATCTTTTACTTTGACTGAATGTAATGAACAAAATTTTATAAAATCAAATCATATATTTAGATTATTATTCAATTAATAAGTATAAAAATAATCATTTTTGCTGATGTAATAATATATTGTTAGGTATATATATAAAAAATTTATATATAACCCATAAAAATTAAATCTAATCTTTTAATGATCAATTTCACTAATAATATTTTTACAATAGAAACCACCAATAATATAACAACTTTTATGTTTAGCTCATTAAAGACTTTGCTTAGAACAATCGCCAGCAAAATTCATAACATGTTATATTCAATTTAAAAATATTATTTATATATTAAAATAAATTATTAAAATTAATTATTATATAATATATTTTTATTAGTTACATTAATATTTTCTATATAGAGACACATAATGTCATAATGTAAGGGTGAGTGTGTGCTGCTTTTCGGCTAGTTGCCTGAACTTTTGGCAGCAAGAAGTACCCTATGAACAAATGAACAACATAGACGCACATGAAGAGAGAGAGATCTATATAAAGTAACTAAATAGTAAATAATACACATAAAAAATTTACCTTTATTATGAAAAATTTCAGTATAGATAATTCTAATAGTAAAAAAGTAACTAAATAGTAAATCACATAAAACATTGGATTGGTTTGGCAAAATTATCGATCTAACAAAGGAATGATTACCGGTGCTTAATTTTTCCATGGGAATGATACTTGTATTCTAAGACCACCATCTTCTGAAATGGGTAAAATTAAAAAATAAATGAAATGGGTAAAATTAAAATATTTAAAAAATATAACCAAATTAAAAATTAAAGGTATTTTTAAAATTTTTTAAAAATATTAAAAACAAAAAATATCCTTTTTCTTTACATTACATAAGTGGTCTTTTTTTTCAAACATATTCCAAAATTTTATATATGTTAATTCAATTTTATCTTAAAAATATTTAATTTTTATTAAATATTTTTTTGATAATTTATAATTATTTCAGCAATAATGTTTAACAAATAGGAGCCAATGACAATGTTTGACAAATAAGAATCAATGATAGAATTTTATATTTGATTTATTTGAATTGAAATTTGTCCTTCTGAAATTGTTAATTGCTATTAAATCTTTTTTAAAAAATTTTAGTTGTTAAGGAAGCATTTGATAAATAATTTTTTTATTAAATAAAGCTAAAATAAAAAATCTATTTTAATTTTTTTTATTTGACTTCTGTTTCCTTCTCTTAATGAATCATTCTATGATTTGCTGGGGACCGAATTATTATGTTTAATTTTTATTTAATAAAAATACTAATCTTAGTTCTTGGGACTTAGAAGAAGGGTTCAAAGATAATCACGTTAAATCTTAAGGAATATTTTATAAAAAATAATATATTTTTGAATTTTTAAAAAATATTGTTATCATTTAATATTTTAGAAATAATTTTATTACGTTCAAAAATTTTTTTCAGAACATTTTTAGTGGTACCATCTTATTAAGACATTTCTATTTTCTCATACACATTAGACCCTGAAAGTTGAGAGATAAGTATGCACTGCTGATGGTTGGAAACTTGGAATTTCACTTTTGAACTTTACGACTTTACGTTGAAAATTTGATTTGGTGCCGCAGTACATGTGGTAGTTTGGTTGGCTGTGCTCTACACTAGAGAGGAGATTTTTTTAAAATAAATAAAATAAATTTTTTATTTATGGATATAAATAATTTAAAGCATTTTTATTGATTTGTATTTTATTACTTATCTTATTTATAGTGTAAATAAAATAATACTATGTATATCTTGTTTAGACACGATTCTGGGACAATAATTCTGCAATGTTTGGAGTAACCTCGGTACTTTATTATATGACTCTATTCAATTATCATATATCTACACAATTGTCTTTTGCTTTGTCATCCAGATCTTTACGTACGAGGGTATGAAGTGATAGCTTTGCTTAACTGTCCCTTGTAGAACATAGATATTGGCTGATGGGCCGAATTGTATGAGGGGCAAGCTACAAATGAGATTATTGTCCAACTATCGATGGTCCTAAGACATGGTGGGGGCTAAACAGGTATGTGCACCTCCAAATCTAAGCACCTCCCTAACGAAATAAAATATACATGGCAGGCATTTATAACCAAAATAATCATGATAAATTAGAATATAAACAACAATTAAACTTGATCCGACTTTACGATTCGGTACTCAACACTTCTACGAATACTGTAATTCTTCACACCTTGCAATACTGGCTCTCTGCTTTTGAATCTGTGGCCAACCATAAACTCCACACCACCATCTATGTTGTAATCGTCCCCACCCATATAGGAAAATGGAGTTTCCTCGTGCATCGCATCCAGATGCAATGTATGATAGTGATCGGTTATAATTGATAAGGCCGGAATTGGTTGCAAGGCAGGCAAAAGATACCGAACTGATGTGTCGACCAGAATCTCTGGTACAAACTCCCCTTCCTCATCATCCTCAGAAGAACTACTATCATTGCTATTGGCTACATACTCCTCATATGCCTCTTTACTGTCCACATCCATGTCTTCCGCTGGACTAGTACAGTATAACGGTGGTGGTGCAAGAAGTGGGTCATCTTGCACAAAATTCGAATGGTCAGATCCACCGCCACCAACATCATCAACCTCCGCAAAAAGCTCCATCACTTGTTTCACCATGATTCTCCCGTTGATGTCAAACATGGGACACACATACTCATCGCCATGGAGTCAAAACAGACGAAATAAAAAAAAAAGTCCATTTTCCACCGGTACTAGCAACCTATACTCAATTCTTCCAACCTCTTTTCTCCCGCTAGCACCAATGCTCCAAAATATTAGACTATTTAGCTCGGACAAAGAACTTTTACTCTCCGAGTGTACAACAGAATAAAATTATCACACTCAAATATCACCACAGTGTCACTATTTTTCATATGACAATTGGGATACACACTTACAACCATATATCCACTACCACTAGACATTTTTTCTTAACTTTTGGAAGAAAACCGAAAGAGAAGAATTGAAATATTTGTGAAAAATACAAATGGTTGCAAATCCTTTTATAGCTGCTCAAAATTTTACGTACTGTATCTTATTTATAGTGTAAACGAAATAAACACGTTTCTAGAGTACAAATTAATAAAAATACTACAAATTACTTATATCCATAAATAAAAAATTTATTTTATTTATTTAAAAAAAAATCCCACTAGGAGGACATAAGATGGAAAATTGAACTTGGATATAATACACGAAAATAATTTAACAGTGTTGATCTAATAGAATTTATTTTTTCGTCGCTGCTTTCTTTTCTTTCTTCATCGTATCTCCTCTTCCACTACCTCTACCACTACTTCCTTCTCCGCATACCTCTACCTCCTTCGTCAGCCTCTTCCTCTTTGCCCTCGTTTTCTGAGTGTCGTCGCCACTCCTCCTTCTCCCTCTTCCTCTCTTCACCTCCACCTTATGTCACCTTCTGGATCTGACTCGCATTGCCACCTTCGCCTCTGCATCACCTACTAGATTTGGCCACCGCCGGCCTCCTAATATCTTCTTTCTTTGGAATTAAAATGTTGACTAACAGTTGATTGTCTAAAATTTAATAGTAAAGATATCATTGAAAGTTATTTCAAACGATAAGAACAAAATTAAATCGAATTAAATATTAAAGATGTTTTAGAAAATTTTCGAAAACCTTAAAAACAAAAAAGCATACTTTCCCCTATTATATTTAATGCATGATATATCATATTTATCCCGGTGCATCATAGCCCTGTCCCTGAACAAAATGGCTACTCTTACTTATCTAATGATCGCGCAGGTAACTTGTCCAATGAAGATATGCATTTCATTTGTCTCATAATTCCATTCGATGTTGTGCATCATGCTGCATGCTACCTTTTCTACTTAAGCAAAGTGGTAATGTATTTATAATACAATCATCTTACAAATATCAAAATATTCAGTCAAGGGTGGAAGGGAGTGAAAAAAACAAAAAAAAAAAAACCCCTCTGAAAAATTACCTGATCAAAGCTTTGATCAAGTAAACCAATATTAAAAGAGAAACGAAAGGTTATTGCACACTAGGTGTCAATTTATGTGTTTTCTTCATATATATGTATTCTGTAATAAATTTAAGTACCAAGTCAGGCTTTTGATTCTTACAACATCAAAACCATATAAGAGAGCAAT
>NC_029781.3:1494005-1495632 GCF_000817695.3 Arachis duranensis | reverse complement strand
ACCCTAGACACAAGTTGGGAATAAGACTGAACAAGGCTTTCCGAAGCTGAACCAAAAGATGATATTGAATTCGAAAAAGGGGTTTGGCCGAAGAGAAATAAACATGTGGTCAATTTAATTCTGGAGAAAATTTTTCTGATAACAAAAGATTAGAAGCATAAATGAGCACAACAAACTTCAGAGAAACTGGAGATGTGGATGGTCTTGCAGATTCTTTTGGTGTTATTCAAAAGCAACTTGACTGTATGGTTTTTTGATGAAATTCTCAAGGCTGGCCATGGCTTATTCAAGATCAATGGGATGGCCACAAAAAGTTTATATGAACATGAAGGTAATTGGATAGACATGTGCTAGACCTGAATCTGGAACTGGGATAACCAAAAAATAAGAATGTATCTGAGGACCTCGTTGAAAATGATGTCCAGTTGAAGAATTTAGATATAAAAAAGGGGTAAGGATGAGGTATGCATTCACATTGCTTAGCTCGAGCTTGAGGTGGTGCAAGAGACAGTACTAGTTGTGGCAGTATCAGCAGCTGCTGATGTACTGGAACTCTGAGCAGATGGTTGACTGCTTGATTGAGAAACAGGTTCACCTGTTGACAAAGTCAAGCCGACTGATCCGGTCAATGTGTTCATTGAAGATGGTATCCGAGATGAAACAGACTCCTTGATGGATCCTGAGGTGAGCTCAGGCCGCAACTCTGATGTTGAAGATGACAGAGCAAGTGTACCAACTGAAGAACCAACAGGATAGGGTGCAACCGGCATGTCAGCCAGGGATGATGTGGATGGACTATAACTCAATAATCCCATAGGATGATCAAATCTGCATGCAGAGCCAAACTTACATACTCCACGCTGTGTGTAATGTGTGCAAGGTGATGCCCCCTGATCAAACACAGATTGGATGCTTGACAATCAAGAATGCAGTCAAATAAATATTTTAAAAAATACTTTAAATGAACAGCCGAACCTATCATCACCAAGTGCTAGTTCAAACCAAGGAATGTTAAATGAAAAACAAAAAGAAACAAAAAAAAAATTAAGAAATTAAATACTTTTCTTGAACCACAGCTATCTGTCTATAATATGGAGAATTGGAAGTGCTTCTAATCCAAAGGAGACATAAAATCTAACCACAGACAGTTTGGGCATTGAATAATTAAGCTACAATGGGAAGAACTGAGACAAAACAGATGACAAAGCATGAGACCATCTCTAGAATAATCACACAACACAAGGCTCCTATGCCCAACTTTTCAAGGAAATGTTAATGACTGAGCAACTGATGTGCACAGACCAAATAAAGCATGCATAAGTCTTTCATATTTAACCCAAGAGGCACCCCATGATATGAATAAGATTCAGGCAGACAAACTAGGTAAATAATTAATATGAATGCTCAAACACTCAATCATAAGTTCTAGGCTTCTTTTGGTATTACAGAAATAAATAAATAAATAAAAGAGAGGATGGGGAAAAAAAATAGCATTTGGAGAAGTAATATTTCAAGGGTGAATTATAGATGCTAAGTCCAAACTAGCTGCACTTTTCGCATGCCCCAATGGCCCAACCCCTACTCCCAACCCTATATTTCAGTGACCCCTTTCTCTCTAAATTCTAAA
>NC_029781.3:1473855-1494000 GCF_000817695.3 Arachis duranensis | reverse complement strand
ATTACCTAGATCACGCACACCAACCAGAATCACCGTGTCAGAGATGGCAAAGCACAGATTTCAATGGATTCAGGACTTCATGTGATATCAACTAAAACTTTGATCATGAGTAGACATTGGATATCAAAGGTGAAAGATGCAGTTTTGGAGCAGTTAGAGGGGAAAGATGATGATGACAGAGGGACATTTGCTGTTAGTAAAGTTGAGGATCAAGGAGGTGTAGTGGTTGTGGTTGTGGTGCAATTAGTAACACATATCAATCATAACAAATACACCCAAGTTGTTATACCCTCTGACAAGTTCAAGTCACCTGAGTGAACTTCAATAGCCAGTACCTACTCAGCCACATTTATATATGTTATTAAAATTCTATTCATATACTTTGATAAGCAGGAAAAAAAAAAGAAAAAAAAAACTATATGTCAATATCCATAAGCTGAAATCTTGTAAATCTTAAAAAACATTACCAGTAATCAATGCCAATATTTTTTTCATGAAACACGAGTTCATAAATTTTGGTACAAGGGCATGCAATCATGCATGCTACCGAAAGAGGAAATAATATTTAACATGAAAGACAAAATCTTCCATTTAACTTTCCTCTCTTCATGATGATTTAAACAAAATATGATACCAAAAATGAACTCCCATATTTTACAAAAAAAAAAGGTGCGCATTGGACGAAAAAGTATATACATGGAATACAAAAACTCATTAATGGTAGCAGGTCCAACTTTAATATGCAGGACTAAATAAATTACCTTAGGGAGTACATTGGGATTAAAATATCCCTTCATGAACAATACATTAATGGGAGAAATCCCTAAAAATTATGCAGTAGAAACAAGTCAGAGAAGCATTGCATTTAAATGTAATATAAACATACTTAAAAAGTGTCAATAAGTTTCGAACATTTATAGTACAGAATAACTTTTCAACAGTTTAAAGTACACAATAACATATCCACATATTCGACAATCCATAAAGCTTAGTAGAGAACTCAAGCTATTACTCCATCCTATCCAGATGCTGCTCCATTCCATTTCTTCTAGTTGATATGCTAAGAGAACTTAACCCTTCGTTACAGTCAATTAATCAGATCTTAATATTTATCGAGTATACACCTAAAGAAAGTGTTAGATAATCATTCACGTGCCTCCTCCTTTAAGCTTTTGGGAGAAGTGGTATCATGACATGATACCAGAGCTTTTATAACCGAAATCTAAAGTTTGATCCTTGTTATTTCCCAAAAGAGAAAAAAAATAGCATAAGAAAAATAAAAAGAGAAAAGAAAGCTTATGCAAAAAAAGTCATGTAAATCCAAGAGACCCTTGTGTGAGAAGGCGTATTAGAGATACAATCATTCATGTATCTCCTCTTTTCAGTTTAAATTTTTGGGAGGAGTGGTATCATGACAGAAAGAAACAAGATGCACACCTAAGACGACATCAAGGGAATTCCACTCATTAACGGTAAAACCAATCCCAAAGTGGCACTCCTAAACCAAAAGTTTATGTTCATGCTTTAAACTTTTGCTAGAAGAATCCCCAATAGAATAAAGCCATAATAGTTTAAAGATACCCAACCTTATGATTAAAACACTCATACAGAAGGCAGTTGTAACATCATTCCATATACTTAACTGAACCACTTCCATGAAAATGGAGGAACAGGAATCTTGGCAAACCATCTTCCTACTATTTTAAAGGTTCCTTAGTCAAGATCATCAAATTCTTACTATTCACTAAATTTTAGAGAGCAGTTGTGCTGTAACCCAGCATGAATGCATTAAACAAGATACTACAATGGTAAAAGCTCACTATTTCATGCAAACAACAACAACAACAACAACAACAAAGCCTTGTCAACACTATTTCATGCAAACATTAGCTTAAAATATTAATCAAAGAACAAGAACAAGGGAGAATTGCTCCTATTGGGACATTCTTTTCTATGATAAAATGAAAACTAAATCTCAGGTTCGATAAACCATGTTTCAAATCCTACATAGAGCTATTTGAAACAAAATTATTATACGTCAATCTGGCCTAAACATTAAGATGGATCAATGAGAAAGCCATGTTTTTTTTTTCTCTACAAGGTAGAAATGGGAATACAAAATATGTATCATTCATAGCGCAATATTAAGTGCAAAGAAGTTCAGAGGTAACAGTTACCGGACGTAACGGAAGGCCAGCAGGACTAAGAATTACATTCCCT
Source organism: Arachis duranensis (assembly GCF_000817695.3). Taxonomy (NCBI): domain Eukaryota; kingdom Viridiplantae; phylum Streptophyta; class Magnoliopsida; order Fabales; family Fabaceae; genus Arachis; species Arachis duranensis. The sequence goes on along the minus strand of NC_029781.3, from coordinate 1,491,780 downwards.
TTCGGTGCACTCATGTCTGGTGGATGGTGATACCTACATAATGGACCGAATTTACACTCCCCTGTCTTTAAGTAATGCTGACATTCTGGCTGATCAGGCCTTTCTGGCAATGACTGCTCTTTCTGACTACCGCCTGAAAGACCAAGAGAAGAACTGGAAGGTTGATAAGGTCCAGCATAGGCAGCTGGTGATGAAGGCACCTGAGTTATCCCATAAAGCTGTGCTGACCCAACATTAGTTGGAGTACTAGAAGGAAGGACGGGGCTTGCTGCAGGAGCCTGTACAAAGAGCTCAACAGTCAACAGCTTCAACCAAAGCAGATAGATGATATATTCAGATAACCTTCTAAAAAGTACTATAAAGCCAAGGCTGCCGTCTTTTCTTCTCAGAAAACACATAAGCAGATTAGTTTTTTATTCAATTTTTATTTTTTCAAAAGCACATCCAAATAGACCACAAAAACTTCAAATGTATTTTTTGAAAACAAATGCAAGTATAACCTGAAAAAGAGTTGACAAGAAAATGCTTAGCCTACCTGATATGGACCCCAGCCAGAAAAAGGGACCATGGCAGGGGACAGAACCACAGGACCGTAAGGGCTGTGGACTAGTGAACCAGGTAAAAGCGGTGGTCTTGCAACCAGTACACCAATTTGTTGAGATGAAGGACCAGATGGAGGCTGTACAGATTGATATAACGGTGAAGGTACTGGTACAGGTAAAGGTGAAACTGGAGGAACCAGTGATGACGCTGGAACTTGGATGCCAGCAGGCTGGGGATGATGGAATTTACAAGTTCCACCAAACTTGCATCTCCCAGTTTTCACATAATAGGAACATTCTTTCTCACCCTGTCAAAAATAATTGTAAAATGTCAGTTCAAAGTAAGCCCATATGACATGACCTATGACTAAAAATGAGAACCAAGGTTCACATAATAATAATAATAATAATGCATAGAGGTCTATGCAGAATATATATATATCAATACAGACCGGTCGCAATGGATAACCATAATAATTTAGTGACACAGGGGTAGCAGAGCCTCCAGCCTGCCTAGGATGATTGTACTTGCAGGAAGAACCAAATTTGCATGACCCTGTCTTCATGTAATACTGCATTTTTAAGCATCAGCAGATATAATCAACACGCAAAAGAAAACTTAAAATACAAAGATGAGTCAAAACAGAAATTCAAGCTTATTCTATCCTCAACATATAATAGAATTATAGATTACCACAGGCACATCATTTCATATAAAACAAGGAATCACAGGGGTCAATTGTCAAAGGGAATAATTCAATGCATATCAAAAGTATAAGCAGAACCATATTAAGCACCTGGCACAAAGGCTGGCCAATTCGCTCTGGATACTCCCCTCCTCCAGTCCTAGCAGCAGCACCAACAGCCTGAAACATTCACATATCACCAAATCATTAGATCACTGCAAATATATCAATCTCAGAGTTCAATTGATTAAAAAAAATAGTGATTCAAAGGAGAACCCCTCAAACGAAAAGCCTTTTGATTCAATAAGCTCAACACTGTCACACTGATCATAGCCAATATCAAATCAAACTACACTAAGAAAAACTGATGATCACATCAAGCGCAAAAATAACACAACAAAAAACCCTCCACAAACTTAAAAATCAAACGAACGATCAATTTTACCGCGGCACGGTCACGGGGATGGTTGAAACGGCAGCGGGAACCATAGCCACAGAATCCAGTCCTCAAATAGTAGATACAATCAGCCTCATCAGGCCTTTGGGGATAAGATTCCTCTGCAGCACCCAATCCCATTTGCCACACCGGCTCTGCATTTTTCAAAATCAGGATCAGACACACTTCACAACACCCCACATTCTCCTATAACACAAATCACAATCGCAGAAAGCCACAAACTTTGGGCAAAAGGGGAAACGATTTTCATATTTTATTTTAGGAACAAAAATGAAAAGAACAGAGCGGTTGGGGCATTATATCAAATATAATATCATACCTTCGAGGCCAGTTCCGGTCCACTCCGGCGATGGATCAGACCGGGAACCCTCGCTGGACCGGCCGTACCGCTCCATTGCGCGGACACAAGGAAACCGGAGCTGATGGAACAGAGAATGAAAAGGTTCTTCCGATGAAATGGGGTGTGTTCCCCTGCTCCAGAGTGCAGATTCTAGAGAGAGAAAGTAGAGAGAGAAAAAATGGGGTTAGATTTTCTTGAGTGCTCTCTCTCTCTCTCTCTCTCTCTCATCTCTCTCTCACACACACACACTCTCTTTCTCACACACACACAGAGACAGCGACTTGAACTGCTGCTTCTTCTAACAACTACTAAGGTAGGTTGGTTCCTCTCTCCCTCTCTCTATATTTCTCTCTCTCTATATATATATATATATTTTATTATCTTTCTTTGTATGTGCTGATTATTATGCTCTTTACTCTGAGTGTGTGTGAAAGGGGGGCTTCTTTTTGGTCTGTGAGTTTGTTGGTTGCTTTTATTTATATGCACCCGCCAACACACTTCCACGATATTATTATACTATTAATATCATTTTTTTGTTAATTTCCCAAATTAATTTTCAAAAATTTTTTAATCAGATAATTTAATTTTTAACAAATTTCAATCATAAAAATTATTTTTAGTTTTTTGTTTTGTTAGATATAATCAATCTTTTTATTAAATTTTGATAAACAAAAAATAAATCAGTCTCTATTGTTATTTAATAAAGACATAATAATTTCTAATAATTTTAAATATTCTATTAAATTTTTCATATAAACGAACAATTTGATATGGAAGTTTATTTATCGAGCAAATAAAAATTTAAAGAGTGATTTAGTGACTAAAATTTGGTAAAAAATTATTTAAAATATTATACTATTTGATATTTTAATCTAATTAAAAGAATTATCTATGAGTAATAAAATCGGTCCAACTCACTAGATCATCCTATCAAATTCATTAAAAAAAAGTTGAGTTCAATTCATATTATTCTCTTTTATAAATTTTCAGTTTTTTTCTGCTAGAATTATTTATTTCTAATAACAAAAATATCATAGAAGATAAAAGTTTTTGGCATCAATTTTTTATATTTAGAACATAAATCCAAGATTATTAATTAATAATAATTAGGATAAATATTAAAATAATACTCAGAAATTTATATTGTTAAAAACAATAATCTCAAAAGATATGAGTGCTAAATAAATTTCAAAAAATTTTAAACTCAAAAGATTTAAAATGTAATAAAAATAACCAAATATTCAATATATATTTTCAAAAGGCTTTAAAGGTCATATTGAAACAATTTTTTATAATTATTATTAAAAGATAAAATATTTTTATCATTAAAATTTAGTAATTTTATGTTAAGTGTATTTCTTTCATTTGTTTTTGCAAATAACTAGATATTTTTAAAAAATAAAAAGGTTTAAATATTTAATTTTGATATGATATTTTGTATATAACTTCCAAATAATTATTCAAAGATTTAAAAAAAATGGATAAAATAGACAAATTATTTCCTAAATATCAATGTTATTTGTTAGTTCGCACTTCTAAAAAATTGTGAGTTTTATTATTATTTTTGTCACCTTTTAAATTATTTAAATTTTTATTTATTGTTCGTAATTTTTAATAGTATAAACTTTTAGATATTATTTTAATAATTTATTTTTTTTATAAAAAATAATATTTGCTATTTTAATCCACTATAAATAGAATAAAAAATATAAATTAATAAATTATTTTATTTATTATTTTAATCCAATATAATTAACATCTTCTTTCTGAAATCATGAAAGAACTGTTTGGGAGTTGGATTGACATGAACGGCAGAAAATAAGGGCAGAAGCTGTGGATAACGACATTTTTGCAGTGATCTAGAACATTTAATTGGAACGTAATGTCAGAATATTCAAATATACAAGAATAAGTATTGATTTCATTTAAACAAGGACAATGTTAAATTATAAAGAGTAGAATGGTTGTGATTCTTTCCGTGGTTGATAACATAGCTGGAGGTGCAAGGAGATTAATTTCTTTATCTGCAGTGTTTAATATATTTATATTTGTTTATTTTGCTCCACTTTGATGTGTTGAGCTTCTTCTATTTCAAAAAACTAACATCTTCTTCTCTTATAGTTGTAAAATGGAAATTTTGTTGAAACTCCGTGTGTTTTGGATTGGCTGAATGCGTGCGGTGATGGTAAAAAACAAGCTAAGCTAGTGTCAGAATTTTTGGGGAGAGAGAGAGAGCCAGAGAGGGGAAAAGAAAAAAGAAAAAAGATTAAAAAAAAAAGAATGAAATTTTGAGAAGGCTAAAGTGCCATTAAATTTTTCCTAGTAAGAGTTACTAGACAACAAGATTATGGCTGCGTTTGGTAAGATAATAATACATGATATTAAAAATAAAATATAAAAATTAATTTTTTATATTTTGTTTAATAATAAAATAAATATAAAAGTTTAATTATTTTAATTTATTTCATATAAGAATTTAAGAAAAAATATAATTATAAAAATAATAAAAATAAAATTATGTTAAAAAATATAAAATATATTAATTTAATATTTTTAAATATAATATTTATTTATTTAATATCTTTTGTTATTAATTTAAAATTGAGAAAAAAATATTTGAGATCATTTATTTCTAAGACATGACAGAGCTGTCCTTTCGCTTGTGGTGTTATATTAGTTAAATTGGAAACAAATAATGGGCAGATTAGTTAATAATTAATTAAGTTGTTATTAACTTATTATGTAATAGTGTTGTGTTGGTGTGGGCATGAGGTGATGACAGCATAGGCCAAAAGGAGAGCATGAGATCAGACAGACGGTGTTGGCTACGCGTGGCATATAAAAGAGGATCTTCCTTAAAGGTAGTAAAAAGGTCACATGAATTCACTGTGTGACAAGGATTATGGGATCTTTTTCTCCTAAACAGTTCAGACACAAAAAACTTTCAGTTCGGTTATGTAAACTTCCCAACCTAACTCCTAACTATAGCCTCTTCACACACTGTTTCTTTATAATAATTCACTCTGATTATTAATTTTCATATGTTACGGATTTAATAAATTAATGTAAAGCATGTAAGTTCATTTATGCATCCCATAAAATGGCCACTACTTTTAACTTAAATCATACCAAACATAGTTAAGTTTTGTTGCCGATTATTAATTAACGGTTTGTTCGGTTACATATCTAAACATTTTCTTCAACTAAATCTGATTAAGTCTAAATTCAATAAAAATAATTCACACAACAAATACATAAATTATGCACCTTTTTTTTTGTGAAATATTTTTTATTATTTTTCTTTTATTATTGACGTTGTTAATGCATTTTTTTCTTTTTTCTCTCTTTCGAATAATTTTATAGTATTACCTATTTTTTCGTTTAATTTTTTTTAATTTTTGTTAATAAGAACAAAAAAAATATGAAAAGGTGAAATAAAAAAATAAAAAAAGAAAATAATAATGATAAAGATGAAGAGGAGGAAAAATATTTTAAGTTATGCAGAATTTATCAAAAAATAGCATCAAAAATTTTAATTGTGATACAAGTTCTTGTTAAAATGATGAAACAAGAATTATGAGAATGTGAAAGAAGAAGAAAAAAGAAGATAATGATGACGATGATGATGAACTTTGAATTGTGCAGAATTAATCAGAAAAATAATATCAAAATTTTTATTAATTGTGCAGAAAATTTATTAATTTTGATACCAAAATTTTTTAACCATGACATAGAAATTTTTTAATCGTATCATTTTTATCTAAACGATGTAATTTTTTTATCATTGAACTAGTGGGGTGGTATTGAACTATGAAAAGGTGAAATAAGAAAAAGAATATGAAAAAAGAAAAAAAAAAGGAAAATAAGAAGAAGATGATAATGATAAAGAAGAATAGAAGAAGAAAGAGTTCTAAATTGTGCAAAATTTATCAGAAAAATAACATCGAATTTTTTTAACAGTAACACAAGGAGAAGAAAAATGACAACGATGACGATGATAAAAAGGAGGAGGAATGAGAATTTTGAATTATGCAAAATTTATTATAAATAGCACCAAAATTTTTTAATCGTGATCTAAGAAGTTTCTTAATTTTGACATCGAAATTTTTTAACTATGACATAAAAATTTTCTTAACTAATTTTTCTTATCATTGAACTGATTGAATGGAATTGAATTCGAGAAATCTAGTCATTCATGTGTGATTTAAACTAATATATATATATATATAAGAGATAGAAAATGTCTCAGAGACAATACAAACCAGCTTAAAGTTGTCTTATTTTACATTTATTAATTACTTTGAAATAAATAAAAATATTAGATGTAATAAGTATGTAATTTTAGATGCTATATACATGAAATTATAGATGTCAAGTTAAATAAAATAATTTTAGATTATTGTCTCTCTAGCATTATTAATAAGAAATGTAGTCATTTATGTGCCATTTGTAATAATTTAACGTGCTTTTTGAATCTTAAACACATTTAAATATATTTTGTTTGTTGAGTGAGTCGATTTTAAACTTGTGGTCGTTTAAATATCTTTGTTTATCCACAAAAATATCGATGTCATTCGCAAAAAATTCTCGTGCCATTCATCGAAAATTTATGTGTCATTTACACCTAAATGATGTGTTTTGAGAAATACTAGAGAGCCATTAGAAATTAAAATTTATTGTATTTGGCCATGAGTTAGCCATCAATATTTAAATGTACACTATAAAAAGTTTTTGGATATCATCGGATTCACCGGTGAATTTACTAAAAAAATCCGTTAGTAATCTGTTTACCGTTGGATTTAATAGTAGAATAAATATGATGATATACACCTCGTCGATAATTGTCTACTGGCGAATTTTTTCGTCCGCTACTAATTACCGGTGAATATCAATTTTTAATTGACGAAATTTTAAAGCACTTTACCTTCAATTTTTTTTCCGTTAAATCCGACGATAAACTTAATTTTTTTTAAACGATTTATTTAAAAATTGAATATATAATTTTAAATATTTAAATTTAATAATTTCTAAACTAACAAAATTTAAAATTTTACAATTTCTTAAAATTTATCTATAACTCACAAACAAGTTAAAAAAAATATTATTCATTAAAAAAATAATAATAAAAAATATAACACAACACTTGAATTCTTGAAAGACTAAAGAGCGAAACAACAAGATAATAAAAAATGTAACAACACAACAATAATAAAAAATGTAAACAACATAAAACTAATATTAAGGCCATTAAAACTCAAAATTCTAACAAATAACTTGCATCAAATACTCAAACAACTGTAATAGTACCATTATTTATATAAATTTTAGAATAATTTATTATATAATACTAATTTGACAACTAAAATGTGTTATATGTCACTTCTTTATTACAATTGAAATCAAATCTTTTTCTCCAAAATTAAAGAATTTTTCTCTCTTCTCTCTCCTTTTATCTATCTCTTTCATTCCTTCACTCTCTCTATCTCTCATATATATCATTATCAATGACCAATTACAAATTTGACAACTAAAATATACAATATAACATTCTCTAATTGCATTCAAATTAAATTAAAATTAAACTTTAAATATAGCTATATTATATATTATTAACTAAATTAATAACTAAAATGTGTCACATTACACTCTTATTAAAATTTAGAAAAAATATTTTCCTTTAAAAGTAGTAAACTCCCTTCATAAATTCTCTTATTTACATCTCTTTCTTTTTCTATTTCTCTCTATCCTTTCCACTCTATATATAATTTATAATTTATATTTTATATTAGTAATTTGACAAATTAAAATGTGTCACAAAATATTTTTCATTACAATTAAAATAAATTTTTTCATCTAAAATTAACAAACTTCTTCTCTCATTTTTTTATTTATCTTTCTCTCTCTTTTACCAATAAATATGAAAAGAAAAAGGTTTGCAAAATTGAATAGGATCAATTTTACTAACAAATTTATTGTCAGAAAAATTTGTTGATAATACAGATTCTTAAACCAAAAAGACACTTTTATTTAATTACTTTATGGTCAGATTTTTCTTCCTAAATCTGACAGTAATAATCGTACTAATTTTTTTTAATTATTACTGATAAATTTATTATTGAAAAACTGCATCTGAAGATAATTTTTTCATTCGACGAATTTATTATCGAATCCGTCAATAAATTTAATTATATTCAATATTTTTTTATAATAATATGAAATAAAATATATTATTAAATTATTAAATTAAACAAATTACAGTAAAAAAATTGATTGATGGGTAAATGAGGATGGAAGTGGTTGGTTACTTGGCCGAGAGAAAGTACTCTTGCGAGTTGCGACCTACCTTTTATGCGATGTTTGTTTGAGTGGAAAAGAGTACTTTCTCCTCTAAAAACACGTGTGTGAAATAATATGGCCTAATGCTATTAGCCTATTACGGAAATGGATCCTCTCTAGTTTTTTTAACACTTGACAAAATACAGTGTGATTTCTCATCTTTGATTTTGTAAGTGGAACCAGAAATAAATAAGAAAGAGAAAGTGATGAATGGTTAGATTAAACACTGCACACCATCCAGTTTTTTATTCACTGGAGAGGATCCACTCCCACCTATTACAAAGTTCTTTTTGGAGTTTTCTTTTTAATTATTATTTTATCCTTTTCTAGCGCGAAATTCTTTATTTCGGACAGAGAATGACGTTTGTGACTTTCTGTGTATATTATTTCTAGTGTTCTAATTTTGACTTTCTTTGAAAATGTGATTCGGCTATACTATTTGCATTTGTGGCATCATAAACAGTATAAACGTATTGGTGCAAACTGCAAACCGTATTTTATTCCAAAATATTAGAGCAAGTATTAATATTATTAACATTTTATGGTGTAACTCCATCAAAAAATAATTTATTGGAACCGTCGACCGATATTTGTTGTTGCGACATTGAAATTTAAAAATAATATAATATAATAGACGACACATAACAGCAGGCAATTATATATTTCAAACAACTTGGTCCATTAATTTAGTTCACATTCACAAAAAATGGTGTGCTAATAATCACTAGTTGAAAATTGAAATGATCTGATAATAGTTAATTAGTTACTAAAAAACAAATCTTAATAATGCCAAATTTGTAGTCTAAAAGCAAAGTTAAGGATAAGAAAAATGTTTAGGACTCCACTATTAAAGTTACAGTGATCATTATTACATTATGAGCAAAGATCAAAACTTGAATGATTACGTTGCAAAAAGAAAATTAAAGAAACATAACAAAAATGGTTCAGCAAAAGAAAAAGCAGTTATTAATGAATACATTATTTCTCAACAAAAAACTAGCTATAGAGATTTCAACCTGAAGAGTAAGATGGAGATAGAAGATGAGTCTCCTCATTCATTCTTGATGTAGGTGGACATTCTGATGGCTAGTATCCCAAGAGGCATTAAGAATCCCATTGAAGCCCAAAGAAGCAGAAGCAATCCATGAAGTTCTATGTCAGATGCCTTCTGATATGTTAAAGGTCATTTCTAATTAGACCGCGCTAAGCCTCATTCACATTATCTTATCAAATAATACTGCTATATATTGAATCCTGTTTTCCTACCAATACTGTTTTTCCTTTTTTAACCTTCAAAGTAACTAATTATTGGCAGCTAAAATTCTTACTTGTTAGCTCAGAAGGTGTGAAATGAAAGATAAAGAGCAAAAATGCAAGAAGAAGCCTAGATGAAAATGAAGAGATCATTATTACTGGTGTGACTGCTAAACTGATTATTCACCCCCTTAGAAGCAGTAGTGCAGTCAATGAACGGAAGAGCAGTAACATAAAACAAAACGATGAAAAAGCGTGCATGCTTGAAATAAATATGCATTTTTGAAGGTACCAACAGAATCAGAATGTTAGAGGAGAAAGACCAGGCCTAAACCTAATTACTACCCTATCTTCACCTGTGTTTTCAAGCTAATTAAATATACTTTTAAGGCCAATGATAGTTCTTTGGATAGAAAACTTTTAAAAGTTGATGAAATGGGAGGGTTTTTAATTTGTATAAACTTTTTTAATATAAAAAAAGGAGCTTAGAAAGAGCATTACTATAAATAAAATGTTAATCCATCGGCACCACCACCTCCAACACAAGGTAGTTGAATAGTTGATAACAGATTAGCTTGATATTCGGCAGAAGTGAAAATTCAAAAGATGGGGACAGATCCTATCACAAATTCAAAAGGTGGGGTTGGTTGACATTGGCATTTCATGTGTTGAAATTGTAAAAGAAGTCATGGCCATATGACGTGTGCCATCTGTCATGCTCATACATACCATACCATTACACAAAGAAGGGAACAAAGTTAATAATTGTATACATAAATACCATATGTACTCTTCAATTGATATTTCTAAGATCACCCAAAAAAAAATGATATTTCTAAGACTGGAATTTGGGTGTGTGCTAACTTGGTATCGATTACATTGCATGGTATTGGTAGAGTGTCCCCGGGCAGTTTCATTGGCCCAAAACCCCATGCGATGAATTAAGGGACAAGATATCATCACATTGTTGCCACCAAAGTAGCATTGTGAATTTGTGATCGATATTCAACTGTCCAGCGTAAGGTGGTACACACCATGGCAACAAAGCATCTGAACATCACGGACAGATTAGAGGACTGTGGGACACGACGTGGTTTCTGTATTTGGGACTTCGGGGTGAGGCCTGAGGAGGACCAATATCGCGCATTTTCAGTCGGGAGTAATGTGGTTAATATAAAAAAGTTTGGAACTAATTCGGATATTAATGCAACAAACATTTCTCTTCGCAAAAATCACTTGAGAGCTATTAACTATTTAAGCAAAGGAAACTTTCCAGTCCCAAATACCAAAACAAAACTAAAAGTATCAGTAATTTCTTTATACCTTGAAAATTTATAGTTTGAACTTCTATTCTTGAAGCAGTAGATTAACTCAAATTTATCCCATATATGGTGGTACTCAACAAAGAACACTGGCTTGATAACGAATAAATTTCATGCAAGTGTACCATCGACAGCAATATATACTTGCTTGATTCTACTCAATTATCAAAAAAGATCACGTCCAACAAAATAACATAAAAGATTTGAACCCAACAATAGTTTAAAATCTTCTTAAACAAAATCTGGTAATAAGGAATCAACAGGACCGCTTCTACCCAAAATGCCTGATAGTGATACTAGAATAGTTTGTAAACTCGTCTGTCAACCACATTACATAAACAAGTTAGGCTTCTTGGCCTTGTACGTGGTCTTTAGCTTCCTTGTTGGTGGCCTAACCTTCTTGAAGACCAATGGGAACTTAATCTTGGAGTTGTGGAATTGTTTGGTGCTCTCCCTCTTGCAAAGCTTGGCTGGAATGGTGGCAGTCTTGATAATTTGAATGCAGGGGAACCTAACCCTGTGGCGAGAAGCCATCTCATTGTACATCGCCTCAACAGCACCATTTAGAGTGGTGTCACGATACTCCTTATACATGTTGTGGTACCCTGTCCGACTCTGATAGCGCAACCAGATACCATAGTTGTTGATCTTGGTTGGGTTCTTCTCAAAAATCTGGAGAAAAAAAAGATGATTAACACACACACATACATATATACTTAATGCAACAAAGACTGAACAATAAACAGGCCATTGCTAATAGGTGTGTTTCCACTTTCGGAAAATTACATCTAGAAGTAGCATACGTCTTTCAAAGAGTACATTTTATATATTGCAATAACAATGATCTAAGCCTCATTGTATATGAGAGGTTATAAAAACAGGAATTCGGACCTATGAAACCTAGTGGAAGTATCCTACCACCATAGATGTAAATAATGTAACACATCAAAAATTCTTTTCATCAGAAATGCATGCCCTACAATGGATGAGCATAAAGATTTCAAGGGATCAACATCCTTACATGCATTTTTGAGATATAAAGGCAATCAAAGGATAATTTTGCAATGTTTGTGCATTGCAAATAGTTAAAAAAAAAACATATAAATTCGCTACATTTAACATAAAAAAAGAACTGGTATAACTCAATAATTCAGCATCTGGAACTAAGATATTTTTCCTAAGCAGTAGTAGAGAACTTTCTTGGTTATTTTTAAGTCATAAGAAACATGTTTTATCAGAATCATACATCTCTTTCAAAATGACAAGCGATTCTACCTCTAAAAAACAACTAATCCAGTTTCGACATCTAAGAACATTAAAACACTGACTCCTAAGAGAGAGTTTACCTCATTGATAGCAAGGACCTGACCATTGCTCTTCTTAACTTTCTTCAGCTTCCTCAGAAAATACCTAATTGAAATCAACAGGAGAAAAATCTAAACCATAATCCAAACCCGAAAAATCTAACAGGAGAAATAATCATGCAAAAATCTAGATAGGAGGAACAGAGAGAGAGAGAGAGAGAGAGAGAGAGAGAGAGAGAGAGAAGGGTTACCAGAACTTGGACTTTGCGCGAACCTCATTGGTAGCCCAGAGCTTCATGCGGTAAATCTTAGGGTGCTGATCTGACTCAGTAGGGAGAGCCCTCCCGACAACCTGGTATTGGTGGAACTGCAAAGCAACAAAGGACCAAAAATCAACTCAATCGAGCAACGTTGATATCGATATATAGATAGTGCGATTTTGACTCACCCTGAAGGTAACCATTTCTGAGAGTACGTGATGAACGCGAGAAACTCTCTTTCTGGCTGTGGTGTGAGGAAGACGAAGGAACAAGGGGGTTTTAGTTTCGGCATTTTATATATGAGGCGCCAAGAAACCCTAATTCAGAACACTGACTCGGAGCTCCGCTTGACCGTTTTCCAGGCCCAAATGTTTTTTTTTGTTTCATAACAATGGGCTTCTTCTCTTTTGTGACCAGAAACAAAATCCTTTTAAATATTAAATTTATCACTACCAAAAACAGCACAATTTAAAATATTTTTTAACCAAGTTGAGATTGGTCTAGTGGTTAGCTCACTAATCCGCTTAAGCAAGTGTCGGGGGTTCGAATAATGTATTGGTGGGAGCATATTAAACTATTATATTGTCACAAAAAAATATTAAATTATTATCAGATAACAATAAGACAAAATGGAATAAGTATTTTAATATTCACATTCGCCTCAAATATTAATTAATTATTTTATTATTCATGCCATTAATTACCTACAAGAATTTTATTTATGGTGCAAATTCATATCTGTCATACAAACCCATACCCTCTTCCTTCTCTCCGAACGTAATATCTTCTAATACGAAAAAAATCTTAGAAAGAAGAGAGTTGAAAAATTGATAGTTGTGCTCGTTAAAATTGGAGATTAAAAACGTAAGAACAAGTTCAAAATCCTAACTTAATTGATTGAAAATGGTGATTCGATTTGAAAGGAATTAGAATTTTAAAATTAGAGAAGAAGTGTATTTGGTGGGGATGATGAAAATGACATTGTTATCAAGTATCAAGAGAAACATAGCGTCAACTGAAAAGAAAAGAGAAGATAATGTGAATCTTAAAACTCTGATAGAAAGATAATTACCAATAATCAGTGTATATATCACAAAGGGTAATTTACTCTTTATTTTAAAGAGGGTACGGTAGAATTCACCTTAAAAAATATATATGAATCTAAACTATGAAGAGCACGAACACATGCTTAAGATATGACATGGCATCATCGACGCATTAATTTTAAATTTTTATTAGACACAAAAAATGATATAAAGTATAAATTAATTTTTTATTAGTCACAAAAAAAAATCAATTTTTTACTGGTTTTAATGTTTTTCTATTATATAAAATATTTTAGATAATTTTTTTGTATTAATAATATATATTTATTTTTAAATTTATTTTAAAAAAATATATTAAAAATAAAATTGAACATGTCGACACATAATTATATTTGGATATGTTCAAGCATATTTAGAATAGTATCTTTTTTATTTTTAAAGAAAAGGATTTTTTTTAAAGTTTCTAAAAAATTTAAAAAATACTCGTAAATTTATTTTATTTAATTTTATCAAAAAAAATTTGCATCATTAACTGTATACTTGACAGCAATAATGCTTGGCAAATAAGAGTCAATAACAAAATGTTGTGTTTGTCCTTGAAAAGTTATTTTTGAATAGATCCTAAACTTTTTAAAAAATTAGTTGATAAAAATTAAAAACTTTTTAAGATAAAATAAAATTTAAGTATAATTTTTTAATTTTTAATTAATTTTAGAGACAAAAAATATAGTGTACTTTTTAATAATTAGGACAGCTAAATTTAAAAGATACACGATATGTGACTGCGAGTCTATGCTTCATAGCATCTAAACAAAATTTTTTTTGGTGACTATAGAATCTAAACAGATTAATAAAAAAAATTAGCTAACACATGTTAGAATTATTATTAATATAATTTTATCTATCAATTATATTTAGGTATAACGATATAAAAATATTTTTTTGTTTATTTATTACATGAAAAACACCTTTTTTTAAGGAAAAAAGATCTTTTAAAAAAAGACGTAAATTACAGTTTCTCAAAAAAATATTATTTTTTATTTTTCTAATGTTTTTACTTTTACTACTAAAAATTTGTCAAACACGCTTAAAAAAATCTTTTTTCAAAAGGATTTGGATTCTCTAAAGTTTGAATTTCACTTTAGAGAGTAAAGTGTAAACTTTTACCATTTATTTTATAGGTAGGATCAAGAATAAATATGAGAGAGAAACTATTCAAGAGTAAAAGATCACACTTTACCCTCTAAAGTACAAATTTAAAATTGAGAAGATCCAAATTCTTTTCAAAATAATGATGCCCAAACAACCATTTAATCGCCCTCACTGTATTTTGCATTTTTGCTGAAAATTAAGCCACATCTACCAACATGGGATTGATTACCAACGGTTAACTAATTACTTCGAATTTAAGTTCTGAGTAAAAATTCTAGGCACTTAAAATTTCATTCCAAGGAAAAAAAAATACCTTGAAAATTATGCTGAATTCTTATCCATATAATAAAACTAAATTAAATTAAAACATGTGAACAATCCATTTCCATCTAACCCCAACCAAATGAAAAACCACTAGAAACTCTTATTGTGAGCCTTTTAATTAATAATTAGATAATGCACTAAGCAATTTACAGGCGCAGCAGCCAATTGCTAAGTGCAACTTTCGCATGAGTTGAAGAGTATGAATTACAAGAAGAAAAGTTCCACAGGTTTTGCAGAACATGCTGTACAGTGAAATTTATGCTTCATGTCCACCAAACAAAATGTCGATGACTCGAGCCAAGGGTAATGGCTATCACAATTATGAGGGACTGTAAATCAAGTAAATAGTCCAAGTGAGCACACGAAAGATCAACTCCAAATAATACTCAATGAAAGGAGAAACGAATACTTGGAAATAAATTCACTGCACAAACGGCAAATTCATGTAACAATTTTAAAAAATTGGAAATATTTGACTCATTATAGGATCAGACAACTAATTTGACATACTAGCAGCACGGGTTCCATATCAATAGTTGTAAGAATGTTCTTCACAAAATAGAATTAAAAACCTAGGAGCATTCTTTTGGAAATTAGGTGTTTGGCATCTAACATCATAGTCCTATTACCCCCAACATATTAGCAAAATGTAATTTTCGCTACTCGTCTTTATGCTGCTTAGTATATGTCATGAAATCAATTTTCCTAAAAGCTTAAACTAATTGGAAAAAATATGAATGGTTATATCGCTAATATATCCTTTAAGCAATAGCCATTTCTGGATTTACTTAAATTTTTTGCATAGGTCTTCTTTTTCCTTTTTATTTGCCTTATACTGAAATTCTTTCTTTTAGAGTTATTAATGATCAAACTCTAGACCTTTGGATCATAGAAGCTCTTATACCATGTCATGAAATCATTTCTTCCAAAAACATAAGCTAATAGAAGGAGACACATGAATGGTTTTATCTCTAACAGTATAACGAATAGTTGAGCAAAACAGAAAATGCTGTGGATATTTTTGATATATTAAAAGTGAAACAAGACGATCATCTTCAGAAGTCTTCTTAGCTCCCCTATAGATTATCATAACTCATAAGGCATGACTACAAACCATTATGGCATTAGAGACAACCAGACAACCATAAAACAATGAGCATGAAACAAATACCAATGAAGACTTACAACAATTGTGCACGCAATCAATCCAGGCTTTTCTCGGTAATCCACCCGCGTACATAGTAGCAAGAAAGTTCCGAAATACCAGGGAATGCCCCCAAGAAAGAATCCCAGTATAAACCTTATAATACAAGTCAAATAATCAAAATCATTGGAAAAATAAAGTACAACCTACAAAAATTAGCTCAGATGTTGTTATATTCTTTTGAATTTCTGCATTCAAGGTTAAAGCATTTAGGAAGAACGGGAGGACGGTAGGTAGTATATTAGACGATTAAATTTCCAACATTATCATCACAAGAAATCTTAGAGCGGTGGCAGTTGAGCATCACACCAAATGGCATCCAATTAACTTGTTATAATATATATGCTCCTTGAAGCCAAAATATTTTCCATCTTATTTGATTACCCAAAAGCATTGCAAGGCAATAACATAACTTGTTAAATTGTTTTCAGTTTTTTCTTCTTAACAACTAAGTGTCCCATTATACTTTGCTCGATTCCATTTGTCCCATAGGTAACAAGAATACAGAATGAAGGTATCTAAGGCTAGGCTTGGTAGTTGAAACAAGACAGAAATATAATATTTTTGTCCATCCAGAAACTAGGACAGAGACACAACTTGTCTATCTCATTGGCTTTGTCCTGAGACACTTGCCAAACAAACAGAGTTGAGGCAAATCAAGAAGACAAGTACAAAATCTATACACAAAAGCAGTGATTTGCACTCCAATGGCATTGCAGATCAGAAGGAGGCATTCCTTTAAAATACTTATTAGCTAAGGCATAGAAACAGAGAAGAATACACTTGACCAGAACAGGATAAAGAGCGATTAAGTAAGGATAAAGAAAACTTACAAGCACCAACCCAGACCAAGTCCGCAGCAAGGAAGACGGCGTTCTCTTATGGGGTGTCCCTCAAGAACAGCATAAACTTGCACAATATGGAAAAAAAAGGTAGTGAGGCCGTGAAATCAATTAAAATAAGTAATGAGATATAAGTGAAATCAGTTAGTACGTGATGAGATACAATCGCAATTAAAATAAAATAACGTTCCAGCACCTAAATATAAATACTATTCTTCTCTTTAAAATAAAAGCAAATAATTTTGTGCAGCTACTATCATTCTTCGATGAGCAGAAAACGGGAAAACGGTAGTCGTAAATTCAGATATTGATGCCAATGAAATATACAGCATATGAAATTATTATTATTATGGTTAAGAGTGGAAAACAAGGTAATTAATGAGAATTAAGAAAAATTAAAAAAAAAATGTCATTGTTTGGAGTTATACCGGGAAGGAGGGTGTATCCTTGGTAAGAATTATGGGAGGAAGAGGGCTGAGGAGGATAGAAGTTAGCGACGCCTTGAAAGGTTCCATAGTAGGGAGGCATGTTGCCTTCATCGCTGCAGCTGGCGGAGGTGGTTCCCCCAATGCCCATCGGAGACACACGCTGCCTGTTCTCAATCTCCCACAATTTTTTCCCTTCTCTCTCTCTCTCTAAAGACTATTTTTTTTTTTTTGGCCCAAACCAGCTTATTGTTCATCCATCACGAAACAGATGGATCCGTCTATTTTCGTACCATGCAATAAAAATGTATTTATTTTGTATTTTTATTTTTTGTTTTTGTTTTTAGTATATTTTATTTTTAAAATTTTGTAAAAAAAAAACAGTAAAAGAATACTTTTTTTTTTATAAAATTTAAAATTAAAAATAAAAA
>NC_029781.3:1452871-1473409 GCF_000817695.3 Arachis duranensis | reverse complement strand
AACAAATTTAGATAATACATTTATTAAGTTTCCCTAGCTCATATTTATTTATTTATTTTTGGAGGGGGTGTCATTTTTGTCTTTAATTGTTAATTGTGAATGAAGCTAGCATCTTCCACAATCTCTCATTTAAAATATGGTAATTAAAAAAACAGTAAAAAAATAGAAGAATGATAAGATTACGAAGAATAATTCTAAGTTTCTTTATCAAATTTTAGTTTCAAATACCTTTTAAGTATAAAATAAGAAGATAGTAAACATTTTTTCTCATTTGTTACGATATCAAACATATTAGGTTTTTTTTCTAAAGATAGTAGGTTATATTTTATTAATTATTAAAAAATAAAATACAAAGATGTTCAAAAGCAGGACAGTATAATAATAGGTGGAGATTTTTCAAAAACACTATACTGAAAGTATTCATCTAACGGTACGTGGTCAAAAAACAAAGAAAAATCTTAAAGAATAAAGAATGATAAATCAAATAATTGAATGCAACTAAGAGTTTACCTTATGGAGATGACGACTTAAACTGGGAGTTCTTTGGATTTCATGGATCAACTTGACAGAGCTTGCTAGAATGGTAGACGGCATAAAAGTAGAACCTTCAAAAATCAACTGGTTGCGAGCTTTCCAGCAGTTCCAGCAAATGATGGCAAGCAATTGAGGATTACGGTCAGCATTCTTCAACGGGTTAAGTATCTCTGTTGATGCAGTCCACCATGTCCAAAAGTCGTTAGAACTCTGAGGGGGGAGACAATCACGAAGATAACTCTGAGACCATACGTTTTTAATTCTAGAGCAATCGATCAAACAATGAGTGACTGTTTCCGTTGCTTCATGGCAGCAGGGGCATATTGGTGATATAGATGGGATGCGGTGATGAATCCGAGCAAGCACCGGAAGTCGGTTATGGAGAGCTTTCTAGATAAATAGCTTAATTTTGTGAGGCAAGTTCAACTTCCATAGATCAATCCACGTCTTTTTCTGCTGCATATAATTAGGGCAAAACTCCAGAGGCGGATGGTAAAATAAATAGCCAATTCTATAACCTGAAGATGTATCATATTGCTTGGATTTGTTCAAATCCCATTGCAATTTGTCCTTACTCTGCTGAATTTTAACTGACAAAATACTGTTTGCAACGTCTTGGGGAAATAATTCTTAAATGAGATTCTGATTCCAATTCCTATCTTCAGTAATTAGATCTTTTAACTCTTGGAACCAACTCAGAAATAACCTGTCTATTTTGCATGTCAAAAATCATTAAAGGATACGGAGGAGGCAGCCAAGGATCCTCAAAGGTTCGAATATTCTCACCAGTACCCACAACAAAATTAAGACATTTTTCAACAATTTTTCGGCCTTCCAATATGCTCCTCCATCCCCAAGAAGGTAAGACTCCAATTTCTACCATTATAGCATTACCATTGCTAAAGTATTTACCTCTTAGGATTTTGGATAATAAGGAAGTAGGCTGTGTTATAAGTCGCCAAAACTGTTTGCCTAAAAGCGCCAGATTTTGGATTCTGAGATCTTTAAATCCAAGGCCTCCTTCTTTTCGTGGGCGAGTCATAGTGTCCCAACTAATCCAAGCCATCCGCCTTTCAGAACCTTTTTGTCCCCATCAGAACTGAGAAAGTAGAAAGTGAATTTTCGAAATTAAACCATCAGGCAACTTGAAGCAAGACAATGTATAAATAGGAATAGCTTCTCTCACTGCCTTAAGCAATACGTGTCTACCACCTGACAAAAGAAGATTGCACTTCCACCCTTGGATTCTTTTCCGAACCTTTTCTTTGATCATACTAAAAGAAGTATTTTTCGATTTAGATGCTGTAGAAGGCAAACTAAGGTATTTATCCTGAGTCCCAATATGATTAATATTCATAGAGTTAGCCAGTAGTATACGAGTAGTAAAGGGAGTGTTGTGGCTAAAGAATACAGCAGATTTATTAAGATTTACCCTCTGGCCACTGATGCTTTCATAAGAATTCAATAAATGCAGGATATTTGAATATGCTTTAGGATTAGCCTTACAGAATAAGATGGAATCATCAGCAAACAGGAGGTGGTTGACCTTGGGACATCGCCTATGTATCTGAAGACCCTGAATTAGTCTGTTTTGTTCTGCCTTGTGTAGCAAGAAGGAGAGACCTTCTGCACAGAAAAGAAAAAGATAGGGGGATAGAGGATCTCCTTGTCGAATACCTCTATTTGGTTTGAAGAAACCATAATGTTGTCCTTCCACAATAACAGAATAAAAAACAGTTGTCACTAATTCTTGAATCCACATGATCCACCGGGAGTCAAAACCAAACTTCTCCAATATAAACCAAAGAAAGTGCCATTACACCCTATCATATACCTTACTCGTATCTAATTTTAGCGCCATTTTATTTTCGACTCCCCTTTTTTTGTTCTTCAAGTAATGCATACACTCGTGAGCAATTAGGATATTATCAGAGATTAATCTGCCTTTAATAAAAGCACTATGCGTAGGGCTAATTAGTCTATTCATCGTACCCTGAAGCCTATGTACAAATACTTTGGAGATAATCTTGTAAAAGACTAAAGATAGGCTTATTGGTCTTACCTGAGTCATATCTTTAGCATCAGAAATCTTGGGAATAAGATAGATCTGAGTGTGGTTAAAACCCTTCAAGATTCTGCCCCCTGAAAAGAAGCTCTTAACTGCTCGAAACACATCACCATTAAGTATGTTCCAGAAGCTTTGAAAAAATTTTGCTGTCATACCATCATCTCCTGGAGCACTTTGAGGATGAATGCTAAATGTTGCGCGTTTCACTTCCTCCATAGTCACTGGTCTTTGAAGCCTACGGTTCATGTGAGCTGTAACCTTAGGTTCAAAATCAGTAAACAGAGGTTCAGGGTTCTCATGACAAGTAGAGAAAAAGATGTCCTTGAAATAAGATTCAGCAACAGAAGCAATACCAGCATTTGAAGTAGCCACTTCACCATCACTGACAGTTAGTTGCCAAATTCTATTCCTTTGGGTTTTCTAAATTTTTGATGGAAGAAAGCTGTATTCTGATCACCAGATTTGAGCCATTTGACTCTAGACTTATCTTTCCAATAAGATTTCTCATTTTGTAATGCTTTTTCAAGTTTGTCCTCTATTTCTGAAATGATGTTGCCTCCATGAATTCCTACTAAACGAAGTTTCTCTAATTCCGACTGTAGTAAATCAATCTCCACCTTCGAATTAGATAACAAAGCTGTATTCTTGCTACCATCTGACAATCTTATGCCGACAACGCTTTATTTTTTGAGCTAGGATATACATGGCTGAATCATCAATCTGTTCATACCAAATCTCTCTAACAATATGCCTTATTTCATCATTAGAACACCATCTTTCTTGGAATTTGAATCGGCATTTAGATCTCTCAGTTTTCGGATTAGAGTCTAAGAGAAGATGGGCGTGATCCGAGCCTGATTCTGACAGTCTAAGAACCGTTGCATTGGGATAGAGTTACTGCCAATCAACTCCTACCAGGAATCGGTCAAGTCTTTCCTGTATCAACTCATCACCCCTCCGTCTATTTGACCAAGTGAATGGTCTTCCGACCATACCAATATCAATAAGAAAATTATCATCAATAAAACTGTTAAAGGTTTCAATAGAAGAAGGAGATTTAGCACCCCCACCTTCTTTCTCTAATTGATTAGAAATGGCATTAAAATCCCCCATTAAAACAACCTTACTATCCAACTGTTGGGAGACTGAAGTTAATTCAGCAAATTGAGCCATTCTATGTTGATCATTTGAATTGAAATAAACACCTAGAATACCATAGGGATCATTAGAACCAGCTGTCAAAACTGATGCCACAATAAAGAATCTACCATGCTGTAAAATCTGAACAGTGCAACCATCCCTTCATGCCATTGCCAAACCCCCTGATAATCCATCCGGATCCACAATAAACCATTCCTTGAAACCACAAGATCTTAGTTTTCCTTCAACTTGTCGAAATTAATTTTTTATTTCATAGATAAAACCAACATTGGGGGAGTAGGATTTGCAAATCCCTTTAAGATTGTGGATTGTCAGGATCTCCCCAAACCCCGACAATTCCGCAGTTTCATATTTCTTTGGGTGCCACTTGAAGGCTGGCATCATCCACCATCATAGCAAGTATATGAGGGTTCTGAGTTTGTGATTTGTTGCTCATGTAGAAAAAATCAGAATTGGTATTTAATGATTCAAAAGAGAAATAAGATATATAGAATGAGTGAATTAGAAAACGGAATGAATTAAAAGAGGAATGAATTGGGAGAGAAAACGAAAATTAGGTAGTTAAGTGGAAAAGAAATTAAGAAAAGAAAGCAGAAGAAGATGGAAAAGAGTTTGACAAAGAAAAGACAAAGAAATGTGTAACCATGAAGGCGACGCAGTAAAATCCTAGCAGAATGTCGGGCACTAAACAAGGAGTACGTACTCCTACTATGGTAATACAATCATTCGCAATATCAAACATATTAGTTTTTATTTAATATTAATAAAATTATATTAGAAATAATATAAAAAAATATAAAAATATTATGTACATAAGAAAATTAATTACTAAATTAGACATTATATTTAAAAAATTAATTGTCTATTTTATTTTTTTAATGTTATTAAAAATAATAATGCATTTAAAACAAAAATGTATCTAAAAATATTAATTTTTGAATATATAGGAAAAAAGAACTAGTTTGAGGGGAAAACTTAAAAAAAAAAAAGCAAATCCAACTTACATGTAACCTTGTTATTTAGGACATAGATGGGTTAATAGAAAACAGTGAAGTGTATAGAGTTGGGGTTGAATCATAGTTATAAATTTAAAAGATGAAATTGATTGATTGAATATTTAATTGACGGTCAAATCATGACTTTCAATCAAGCTCATATATAATCATGATTCGTTTAATGGACTCAAAATTTACCAAAAAACTATTAATACGTTTTCTAAAATAAAGATAAAAACTAAAATTATAAATGAATTTGTATATTCTGTTAAATTAAATTTGTGGACCACAAAACTTCTTTATTATTACCATGAGACATTATTTAAACGGTGACGTGTTTGACCGCAAGTAGCAACAGCCTTGTTTTTATTTGTTGTGTTGGAATTTTTGGTGGTGCTTTACCGTATTGAGGAGCAATGAACCAAATAGAGAAAAAAAAAACTAGAGAAAGCAATATAAACCTTAAAGAAACGATGAAATCGGCAATGGGAGACTTGGACATTCATTTGGGGTGAATCAGTACTAAAACTTGTAGAGCATAACAAAATTTTGGAATATGATCATTCTTTAAGGACCAAAGAAAGAAGCAAAGACATAACCTGAGATGGAAAATGATTCAAAAAAAACCCGGTGGTATTCTACCGTGTTGAGGAGCATACTTTATAATTTTTGGAATGTTACCATGGTATATTGACGATCCTGATGGTAACTTGTGCAATCAAAAATAAGGCCTCATCGGATGAACAAACACTACAAATTCAGCATTATTCTCTTTGATATTGTGATCGCCTATTTTGGAAGTGATATTGAAAAACAACTAAATACACAAAAATTTGTTTAATTATTACCTAGATTATTTTTTTATCAATAATAGGTTTACTTAGTGAGAGTACATAGAGAGTACATAGTATATAAGGTGTAATAACTCAACAAATATTTTCTAAGGGAATTTTTCATTTTTTTTCAACAATGAGAAGAATTTTTTTCCCTCTCTTAATCGGATTTGGATTCTCTAAATTTTGAATTTTACTTTAGAAGGTAAAATATGATCTATCATCGTTTATTTCATAGATGGGACCAAGAGAAAACATAAGAGAGAAAGCATTCAATGGTGGGAGATCTTACTTTATCCTCCAAAGTGAAAATCTAAAATTTAGAGATCCAAATTCCTCTTAATCCCTTCCTCCCCTAAAACTCCTCCACAGTTTTTTTGGGTAGAGCTGAAAGAACTCAAAGGAGTTTTGTCCAAAATATGAAGAAGAGCAGTGCAGACTCCAGCAGTCCGAACACCCCCCGAACCAAAATTTCAAGATGATTTTGAAGGGAAGCATCATCCATAGCAATCTGACTATGAGGAAAGATGTGCTTCCGAACGAATTTGGAACCATCAAAATTGGCCTCTCCAGAAGGAGAAGAGCCAGACTCCGAGGTCTTGCGTTTCTTTTTTTTAGGTTCGGAGGAAGGTCGGACTGGGGGATAGGAGGAAGAAGAGGAGAAGCAGAGGCAGAGGTTACCAAAATAAGGCGAGAGGAGGTTCCCGAATCATGAGGAAGGAGAGGAGGAACGCCAGCAACCCCGACTCTAGCCGCGAGCCCTTCTCTTGGCGTCCTGGACTTTCTGGTGGGAAGCACTGGATTCACTCTTCACCATCTCTGAAAAGAAAAGATAAAAAGCAATCAACTAACAAATCGGAAAACACAACAAGTCGGAAATCTTCAGAAACAAGTACAACAAAGAAAAATTACATAGTTGGATACGCACAAAACTCGGAGAACCCATAAGAAACTTCTTAGTATCCATATGGGGGCCCTCTCCCAAACCTCTTGAAAAAATTTCACAATGGTCTCCTCAACCTCGTCCAAATCCTCTACACCATACTTCTCAACAGGGGAGGCCTCCAACCAATAAAGAAAAAATCGGGGATCATGGTTATCACTCAAGAAAAAAGGATGGTGGCCCTCTACACCCCAAGAAAAAAAATTTTGAAGTCATAGAAGGATTCATCAAAGACCGAAAAGAGCTTCCGACCCTGAATAGCTCGGAAGGAAACCTACTGTTGTTTATTATTTTGAGAACTAAATGGTTTGGTCAGATGGAAAAGATAGAAAAATATCTTTAAAGAAGTCGAGAAGTCTATCTCTCGGCTGACAAGTTGGTAAATTTTCATGAATCCTTAAGAGTTGGGGTGGGGCTAAGAAGGAGCAACTCGACAGTGCGATAGTACCTCTATTTCAAAATCAGAAAAGGGGAAGTAAACTCCCAAACAGGTAAAAAGACAATCATACATAAAAAAAGTGAGGGTCAGAATCAGCAATCCTCCCGCAACAAACCCGGTCTTCAGGACCCGGGGCCACCAACTTGTATTTAGGCTCATCGGTCTCTAAACTACAGATCCTATGGTGAATGCGAAGTTCGGTAAGGTAGTCAGTGTCTACTAAAGATTTCTCATCAAGAACATAATTGTCTACCTATCTCGAAAGGGTCTCAGTGACACGGAAAGACATTTTTTCCGACAAGTAGGAAGCAGATATAAAAGTGATAAGACCTACAAAGAAAAATAAAAAAAAATCAAAAACAGGGCTTCCAAAGACAAAGCAGTTTTTTCCCCAAAAACAAAGCAAGAAAAAAGAACCACCAGATTACGACGACAACAAACGCCAACGCCTCATAATGCAAATAAGGAAGTAGCAAAAACTATGAAAATCTCCTTAAAACACACAAAGCACAGAGATAGAGCATTACACAAATAATAAAGGAAGATAAAGAAAAGACTAACCTTTCTCTGTAGACTTGAGGAGAAGTAGTCACAGCAACAACGAAACATCCAAAGAAGGAAGGTTAAAGGAATTTCTTTTGAATGAGTGAGAAGTGCAAGCAAGAAACTTCGAAGACGAAAGAAAATAGAGAAAAAAGAGGGAAAAGTCATGCTAGGGGCACAACTGTAAAAAGACGCAATCACTAAAGAAATGCGCTGTTACCAATGTAACTGCCCCCATGTGTAAATGCGAAACCCCAAATGGACGCGACGTTTGATTAGACACGACGGTTGAGAAGCCTAGAATCACATCGGTTTCAAACTAAAAATCACGTCGGTTCCTGACTTGAACAACCCCGAGTTCAATTAGTACTCGAATCCGACTCATAATCAAAGAGATCGAATTCGAGTAGGGACACTGTTCATACCCTGACCCAACACTATGGCCCAGGTCTAAAATAAGTGAAAAAAGTCCAATTCAAAGATTGGCCTCCACCACCCACCCGACCTCGTCTAAAGAGGTCGAGCTTGACATGGGCTCCTCTCCAAAGAGGTCGGGCTAGACATGAGCTAGCAGATAACACTTATTCAAATAAGTAACTGCCCCTAAAATCTCTCAACCCACTTTCAGAAGCAATATCCCAACCACCTTAAGATAATGGGGCGGTTATCCACCTTTAGAAGGGGAACTACTCCAACGGTGGTTATTGGATCACCACTATAAATACACGGACACCCCTCAGGTATTCCTAAGTTCCAATACCTTTAAACCTGCTTAGCCCCCTGCTAACTTAAGCATCGGAGTGTCTTTGCACGTACCACTCTCATTCTTTAGTTACTTTTTTTTCTTTATCAAATCATTAGTTACTTTTTTTGTTAGAAAAAGACTGTTGTATTTTTTGTATTTTATCTTTATATTAGATTGAGTGTATCCACCATTTATTTTAGGCGAAATTTTATAAAGAAAAATTTTAAAGTAATGTCAATTTGATTTTAAGGTGAAAATTGTGAAGAAATCAAAATCAAATTAAATGCAAGTTGATTAAATTATGACTATATATAAATGGTAGATGTTTGAAGAAAGATTCATAGTTAAGGAAGTTCAAAGGTTGATAAAATAAGCTAAAGGAAGTTCAAGTCGCAAATAATTAAAAGAACAATGTAGATACGTTGAAAATAGATGACTTATCTTTAAATACTACCAAACATACGGAGTTTGAACCTGGTCAAACGAAGAAAGATCAAATCAAAGTTGTTTAACTTGCCAAACATGTCACAAGTTGGGACCCTGTGTTCATTTGCATAGGTGGGTTAAATTTTTTTGCCGACTAATTCACATCAGTAATGGACAAGGTCCAGTAATGGGGTTAGAAAGCCATAGTTTAGTTAGGAAACTCTACTATTTAGAATTCTCCAAGTTAGAATTTTGAAGGTACTTCTACATTTGCTTTATGTATTAAGTAATTACTCACTTTGATTCTTTTGTTGTAGAAAATGTGTCTATTTTTGTATCTCCAATTTGTATTACGTTGAATGTATTATAATTTATAAGTGGATTTAGAATTTGATTTTGGATGAAATGTTGCAATTGACCTTTTGTATTCTGCTACTAGAATTTAGTTTGAGTAAAGTGGTTCACTAATTACCAATTTATATATTTCAGTAAAAATTTGAATAAAAATAGAGTTGTTATTCAATTCGGATCTCAGTCGATTGAGATTATTATTTTCTATCTCGTTACAAAATTAGTTAGAGTACTTGAATAGTTATTCAATTTGTAATTCTATTATATATACTAGCTAGTGTATTAATAAGTACTAACATATTAATTAATTTATTCTTTTATTTACTAAATATTTATAAAAATAATAAACATTGAATTAGTTAAAATGGTAAATAGTTTATAATTTAACTAAAAAGTCTTGGTTTCAAATATTGAAAATAATAATTTTTGTATGATTATATATAATGAAAAGTATTTAAAAAAAATTGGATACCAATCTTTTCAATATTTTCATTATATATAAATATAAATAGATAGATTACATATTTTTTAATAAATATTTAGTTTTTTTATATTAATGGTGTAAATTTTAATAAATTTTAATATATATTCTATTTTCCAATATTACAAACAAGTTGGCTGAACATGATAAGTCATGTATTGTCAAAAGAGAGCATTACATATAAAATATAGGTTTAATTACTCGGTTGGTCCTATAGTTTCGCAAAATTTTCAATTAGGTCCTTATACTTTTTTTTTTTATTTGGTCCCTGGATCAAATTTATTTTTTAATTAGGTCTCTCTTGACAATATTTGGTTTAATTGTATAGGGACTCAATTAAAAAAAAGTGCAAAGACTCAATTTGAAAAAAAGTATAGAGACTTAATTAAAAATTTTGCAAAACTATAGAAACCAACAGAATAGTTAAACCTATAATATACTCAAATACTCGTTATTGTAAAAATAAATAAAATAAAGAATTATATGTCTAAATATGCAAACGAAAGATTGTATGCCTTGGCAAATAGTTGTTCCTCACATGGAACAAACAAGGAAGAATAAAATATAATACCATGCAGCCCTCGCTTTCAATAATATTATTATGTGTTTCAATAATTTGCATTATTTGAATTCAAAATCTTCATAAGCACTTGTATGAGTATGTCCCTTCAATTGTAAGAATGCTGGTGACTGGCTAATAACATGTTGCTGATGCGTGAAAGTCATTAGTTGCTTCTTTCGGAACACAATGAGGATTTGGTGAATGAAGAATTAATCCTCTCATAATATGGCCATATTTGCATGCAAAACCTCTATCTTAATTAAGGGACTGAAATTGTTTTGCATTTTCAGGGTGAGTTGTGAATTGTCATTTTGAATACTTTAAGCCATTGGTCATCATGTGATATAGCCATTCATATATTCATACACAAAGGGGCTATAATCTTTTTGTTTCCCTTTCAGGGGAGACTGTAAAATAATTGATAACAAAAGAATAACAATGATGTGTAAGCAACTGGTCATTTTTAATTGTGATTTTCAAAATACAAAAATCAATGTTTTTTTATATTTAATTATTTTACTAATTTTTATAATTTTATTGAATTTTTATATATTTTTTCATTTTATTCCTTATACTATTATAAATAAGTCTCTACCATGATAAAAAAAATGGTTAAAACTAGCAATCTGTTGGAATTATTATTGTATTTTTGTATTTTTGTAATGCACCATTAATTTGCTATTTATTAATTTGGATATGATGATTCTTAACAATTTAGATGACATAAAAGAGGTTTCTATATAGTGAAATATATTAACTATTAACTAACTTGAATTGGTTTAGTAATTAGTTTATTAATCGGTTTAAGTAAGTCTCAGGAATTTGAATTTTGTCTTGTACATATAACAATTTATTAGTCAACAATAAACTTAAATTTGCGATGAATTAATCTTTGACTTATCAAACTGAAGAATAATAATAGAAATGAGAGAGGGTGTGAGCGGAGTTGCAGAGGATGCGAGTGGGGTTGCCTAGACGTTAGTGCAAAGAGGGAGTGGAGTTGAAGGGTTGAGGGAACAAGGGAAGCTGAGGGTTGAGACGGGAAGAGATCAGAATGTTTTGAAAGGTTCTTCTGCGGGAGGAAAGGAGTTTGAGAGTGATGCTCATGGTCATGCTGATCAGGGTTGCAGTAGTAATTTCGAAAATAAAGGAATGAAAATTTCACTCCGAGACAAGGTGGTTGGAGGTGTGGCACCAAAACCGCTGATTGTAGATGATTCTCTTGATGGGGATCGTTTGGCAGTGGTTACAAGAAGAGACGGTGGAGCGTCCCGACCAAAGGTTACATTCACTGCTGAAGGTAAGAAAGTATTTTCCGAGCCATACATTAATTCTATTGTTATCAAAGTCTTGGGTAAGCGTGTGAGTTACACAGCTATCATCCATAGGCTTAAGTTTGTATGGAGACTGAAGGGAGGGTACGAGGTTCTCGATGTTGGCTTTGGATACTTTCTTGTAAAGTGTGATTTGAAAGAGGACCGAGAAAAGATCTAGCTCGAGGGACCGTGGATGATTGATGGTCATTATTTGGCCGTCAAGCCATGGATGATCTCTTTTCGACCCGCTGAAGAATCCTTTGGAAACACTTTGGTTTGGATTCGCATTACAGGATTAAATATCCATTATTATCAAGAGAAAGTCATGCGTAGAATTGCAACTATAGTGGGAGACCCTATCAAAGTTGACGTTGCCACTAAAGAGGCGGAGAGGGGTAAATTTGCAAGAGCTTGCGTTCTTATTGATCTAAGATCTCCAGTCATTGACGAGATTGAGGTGGACGATCTTGTGTATAAAGTTGAGTATGAGAGTTTGGCCTTAATTTGTGAGAAATGTAGATGTTATGGACATCTTGCGGTAGACTGCAAAAGCAAGGTGGGAGTGTCTATAATGGTGGAGGTGGGGAGTGCATCGGAGGGGGAGCAAAAGGGAGATACGGCAATGGACGACAGTGGACCTGCTATGTTTGTTTTCGGCGAGAATGTCGCAACCAAGAAGGAGAATCTGAAGGTTGCGGATATTGCACATGACAAAGAGTAAGGAAAGGCGATATCTAAAGAGATATCCAAGCCTGTAACGTTGCATGACTTTTTCGAAACTCATGCAGTTGGAGAAGGGGAGGCTAATGAGGGGTGGACCCAAGTAGTGTCAAAAAAAGGAAAAAAGAAAGTAGAGAAGGAGAGTGTGAAGAAGGCTGTTGGGCCTAAGCAAAAAATGTCCATAAAAAAGAACATAGGTATTCTTCCAAAGAAACAAAAGTGGGCCAAGTGTGAAGGTGGATCATGTAGCTAATTAGTCTTGGAATAAATATGCAAAAGC
The DNA here is from genome assembly GCF_000817695.3 of Arachis duranensis. Taxonomy (NCBI): domain Eukaryota; kingdom Viridiplantae; phylum Streptophyta; class Magnoliopsida; order Fabales; family Fabaceae; genus Arachis; species Arachis duranensis. The sequence continues at coordinate 1,461,012 of NC_029781.3, read as the reverse complement.
TTCATATCCAATGAAACTTGTGACTTCTCCTCTTTTGGCTTCAATTGGAGAAGATGGGAATAATGGCAGAACAGCAACCATATCAGCGAGAAAGATAGTTAGGCCAAACTCGTTGCAAAATTTACCGCAAGATGGAAGGCTTCAAGTTCTTTTTGTTAAATCAGAGGAGTTCACGGCAAAGGAGAGCGACAAGGGAAAGGAGGTAATGGGTGAGAAGCAGGGCACGATTTGAGATAAGTTTTGATTGGTGCCTTGTCTTTATCTGCTTATTTTTTTATGGATTTTAGCATTTTATCTTGGAATGTTAGAGGGGCTTCTAATAAATTAGCCCGAGTTCATTGTAAGGAAATCGTTAGAAAGTTTCACCCCATAATTTCTAATCTTCTTGAAACCCATGTTTGTTTTGAGAGGATGAAATTCTTTTGGGATGATTTGGGCTACTGTGAGATTGGTATATCAAAGGCTAGAGGGCAGAGTGAAGGTATTTGGGTGTTGGTTGAAAAAAATTAGGGTCAGTGTAGAATCCTGGATGTTAAAATCATTGTATCACCTTTGAAGTTGTTGATGGTTCTTCTCGGTGGATGTGCAGTGCAGTGTATGTGCCTCCACAAGCGCATCTTTGTGATGAGACTTGGAATTATCTTAGTGGTATTGCTGCTCATTTTCACGGCCCTTGGATTGCTCTTGGGGATTTTAATGAAGTACTTTATTCTAATGAAGTCAAGGGGGTATTTTCAAAAAGAATAGAGCAGAGGCTTTTGGGAATGCTATGAATTCTTGTGGATTAATGGACATGGAAACTAAAGGAAGGAATTTTTTTGGTTTAGAAAAGTTCGGGGAGGAACAAATGTCTCAAAAAAAGCTGGATAGAGTTTTTGTTTGTAAGGACTGGTGATTGCTTTTTCCTGAAGCTTTTTGTGAGATTTTGGGGAGATTTCACTCAGACCACTCGCCCATTTTGGTTCGTTGCAGGCCAGTTAATCATAGTAAGAAGATAAATGTCGTCCCTTTAGATTTCAAGCAGCTTGGATTACTCATCTTCAATTTCGTGATGTGGTTCAGATTTAATTCGGATATCTTTGAAAATATCTTTGTTAAAAAAAGAGAATTGGAGATCCGCATTAACAGAGTGCAGAGTCTTTTGGAGCAGTCGGATAATGTTTTATTAATGGAGGAGGAGAAAGACCTTCAAAATGAGCTTAATATTATTCTTTTGAGAGAAGAGCTATTGTGGTTCCAGAAATCGAGAGATCAGTGGGTCAAGTTTGGAGACAGAAATACTAGTTTCTTCTATCTTAAAACAATTGTGAGGAGGAAGAGGAATAAGATTCATAGTTTGATGCTTGAAGATGGTACTTGGTTAGAAGATGTGAATGTCTTTAAAGCGGAAGCTAACATGTATTTTCAGCGGTTGTTCTGTTCCAAAGAGGAGGTGAGGATTGATGGTCTGATGGATATCCCTCTTCCGCAGCTTAGTCAAGATGGCTGCTTTAGATTACAAGAGGATGTCACTTTGGAAGAAGTTAGAAGAGTGGTCATGGAGATGAGTTCATTTAAAGCTCCTGGCCCGAATGGTTTCCAAATAATCTTCTTTAAAGAGTATTGGGATGTAGTGGGGATAGATGTGTGGAAGATTGTGAGGCAAGCCTTCGTAGGTGGTTGTATTGATGATCATTTCTTTGAGGCTTTGATTGTTCTTATTCCAAAGGTGGATAATCCAACAAATATGAAGGAATTTAGGCCAATTAGCTTATGCAATGTTATCTATAAAATTGTAACTAAGGTTCTAGTGAATAGTTTTCGCCCATTCCTTTCTGAGGTGATTGGCCCGTTGCAAGGTGGATTTATTACTGAAAGAGGAACTAGTGAAAATATTATTATTGCTCAAGAAATTCTTTATTTCATGCAGAAGACAAAATCCAAGAAAGGAACAATTTCTTTCAAGATTGATCTTGAGAAGGCGTATGACCGAGTTGATTGACGTTTTTTGGAGCATTCGTTGAAGAATTTTGGATTTCCAGCTACAACTGTCAGACTTATTATGCGTTGTGTGTGCTCTTCTTCCTTGTTCATTCTATGGAATGGGGAAAGGCTTCAAAGTTTCAAGCCTCTGAGGGGTCTAAGACAAGGTGATCCAATGTCGCCATATCTTTTTGTGATTTGCATGGAAATACTTGCTTGTCTTATTTCTCACCTTGTCTCTAGTGGTTCTTGGATTCCGGTGGCTGTTTCGAAAGGAGGGCCTAGAGTCTCCCATCTTATGTTTGCTGATGACTTATTGCTCTTTTGTAAGGCCACTAAGAATCAAGTTGAAATAGTCATGGAAGCTTTGGACATCTTTACAAAGGCATCTGGGCTCAAGGTGAATTTGTCCAAGTCAAAAGCTCAATGCTCTAAAAATGTTTCTCAGAGAAGGAAGGATCTTTTATCTGGTGTTTCTAGCATTCACTTCACTCAACACTTGGGAAGATATTTGGGGGTGAATATTGACCATGATAAAGCTGCGCGTAAGACGGTTCAAGAGGTGATTGAGAAAATTCGTGCTAGATTGGCTAGTTGGAAATGGCGCATGCTAAACAAGGCTGGGAGATTGTGTTTGGTAAAATTAGTTCTATCTTCAATTCCGGTTTTATCAAATGCAAACTTCTCTTTTTCCTTCCTATGCTCATGACAAGATTGACTCTATGATGCACCAATTCTTGTGGAAAGGTAATGCGGATAGCAAAGGTCTTCCTTTAGTGAAGTGGGAGAAAGTTGTGGCTCCCAAAAATCTAGGAGGGCTTGCAGTTAGAGACTCACAGTGTGTTAATGTGGCGCTTATTGGTAAATTGGTTTTGGCAAATGTTGAAGGATAAGGAGCGGTTGTGGGTGAAACTTCTTTCTCACAAATATCTGAAGCAAAATAGGGATTGGGAATCGGCTAAACATGGTTCCTTGGTGTGAAAAAGCATCTTCAAAGTTTATATGACCATCAAAGAGGGTCTTGGGTGGCAGACAGGGAGTTTCCTTCAGTCCTTGTGGTTTGATCCTTGGAGTCCTTTAGGTATTCTTGCAGACTTTCTTCCGTTTGTTCATGTCTCTGATTTATTGCTTAAGTTGGATGATGTTTACTATGATGGGACTTGAAATTTTAAAAACTTGTCCACCCCAATTCCTGAGGATATTAAATCCTTTTTGGGGACTATTCTTCCTCCTGAAAGGAGTGTGAATAAATCAGGTTGGATTTGAAAACCAGCTGCGTCGAAGGGTTATACTACCAAAAGCGGGTACACTTGGCTTGCAAATATGAAATTTCATTGGAGAGGTGACGGAAATTGGAAGTGGCTATGGAAGCTTTTCATTCCGGAAAAGGTCAGATTTCTCTTTTGGCTTGCATTGCATGATGCCATTCCCACTAAGTCTTCCGTCATAAAAGGGGCTTAGCGGTAAGTGACCTTTGTAATAAATGTGGTCATGCGTCTGAATCTGTGTTACATTGCCTTTGGGATTGTTCCACTGCTCGTCATGTATGAAATTCTTTAGATCCTTCTATTGTCGAATATGCTAATGTTTCTGACTTCCGATCCTGGATTACTAGCGTTATTAATGGTAAAGAGGAAATAGTGGCCATTGGAATTTGGTGGATTTGGCGGAATAGATGTAATGATTTATTCAACCCGAATGAACCTTGGTATAGGAGAAAAATCTTTTGCCTTGCAAGAACCTTGGTGAATGAGTTAAAAAGGGTGAAGAAGGATAGAAACTTTTGGGATTATGCAGTCCAGAATTTTTTGTGGCAGCCACCCCCCAGAATGTTCTTAAGGTCAACTATGATGCTAGTGTTCTCTCAGACTCTCTTGTTGTGGGCTTTAGGTGTGTTATCCGTGATCATTATGGCACTTGGATGTTGGGTAGCTCGGGATGCTTGCCTTTTGATTCAATTTTCAGGAATGAATTATTGGCAGTCTGAAATGGTCTTATGATTGCATGGGAAGTTGGTTGTGATTCCCTTATTTGTGAAACTGATTCTATGGAGGTGTATCTTTTGTTGAACAATATTATCAACCATGTTGCAGGAGAAAATATGGATATTATAGAGAAGATTATGGAGTTGTTAAGTAAAAAGTGGGAGGTGTCATTCACTTGGATTAGAAGAGAAGCTAATGTTGCTGCGAATTATCTGGCTAAGATAGGGGCTAAGAGTGTTTATTCTCATTCAGTGTGGATTCAGCCAAATGATGACCTTAAGCAGATTTTGTTAAAAGATTCTGCTATGTAATTTTTTGGGTTGTTTTCCTGTTTGTTCTAGTTTTTGTTACAGACACAAAAAAAAACTGAAGAATACTATAAAAAAAATTATAGTGAAATAAATTAAGAAGTGGAAATATTTTAATTTACAAGTTTCCTTTCAAAATTTAACGATCTCATTTAGTCAATTACAATTAATTAGGTGGTTGTTCTATAGTCATCTTTTTAATAATGGTTGAGGATTTAACAAACATGTATTCTAAAGCTACGTTTGGTATAGGATATTAGAATTGAGACTAGAGGATTGAGACTCAATAGTATTTGGTGGTTATAGATTAAAACCAAAGTTTCAGTTTCAGGACACAAAATTTCAGTCCCTTCAATATAAAGTAAAAAAAATAAGGAACTAATTTTTTTTAAAACTGAAACTGAAACTTTAATAACATTTATTTCCAAAAATACCACTATCTAACTTTTTAATATCCAACACTATCTTTTTTTTTTCAAAACAGAGGACAAAACAAAATTGATTTAGTCCAGATAGTCTGTGAGCTCTCCTTCTTCGACGGCAGCACAGTAGTGAAGCATCTCGATGACAATGAAGGTCACAGTAACGACGATAGTGGCAACAAAGAAGCTTTTCTTGGCGACCTCCTTCTTTCTGTTTCTCCTGCATCATTTAACCCAATGGTGGCAACGGCGGCCTTCTTCGATGTCACGAGCACGATGACTGCAACTAGAAGGCGAGCGTAAAGCTGGCGACGAGCATAAGGTAAAGGCAGTGATGATGACAATGGAGCTCATGGACGGGAGTGAAATTGTAGTTTCTTGGCTTCTTTAAGCTCAAGGAGAGGAAGAATGAAAAAACGGACGACTGGAAGAGGGGTAAAACTGAAGAAGATGGTGATGGCGGCGGGCTCAGAGAAGAAGGGCAGCTTCAGAAAGCGAAATTGAAAACTTGGAAAGGATTGACATAAAATAATGTTGTTAGGGTTATTTTAGTAACTTCATGTATTTCAATTTCTATTTTTACCTTAAACCAAATAGGGACATAATCATCCTGTATACTTTACACTAAATACAATACAAAAATTTAATTTAGTCTCTATTTTTTAATTTTTGTCTCTCAGCCTCGGTTTATCTTCCAAATGCAGTCTAAAGACACGTGATAAATTTTTTATTAGTGAAATGTTTTAAATTTTTATGTTTAATAAATATAAAACAAATGTATTAAAAATTTAAATTTTTTTTATATTTTCAACAAATAAAAATTTTAATTTATAATTTTAATTTGTGTCTTTAACATACAAAATAGATAAGCTGTTATTTGATAATTTATTATGAGTTTAATATATTTTATATTGAGTTAAGTCTCAAAGTAGTCTCTAAAGTTACACTCAAGCCTCAAAATAATTCCTGAAGTTAATAATTACTCAAATTCGTCTCCGAAATTGCACTCCAAAATTTATAGTAGTCCCTGAAACATTTTTCATTCATCGAAACCTTAAAACTACATCGTTTTGAAAAAAAAAATCCCCCGATTCAAAACTACTTCAAGTTTTCCCTTACTATATACATCATATATCGCACGTTTGTGTTCTCATTTTCTGGTATTATTTTTATTATTTTTTTGTTTGGATTTTATAGAAAAAAAAAAGAAACATTAAAAATAAGAAAATTATAATTTTAATTTTTAACTTTTAATAAAATTTTAAAAAATAAAAAATATTAAAAATAAAAATACAAACTAAATACATAGGTTTTACACTTTAATGTGATGACATTAAGTAAAAATATTCATAATTTTTCTAGATGAATTCAACTTAAATAAATAAATAAAAGATAGATGTGTCCAAACATAATTATCTATTAGGATACAGATAGATTTTTATAATGATCACACAAGGTGTTTTCTAGCTATACGATAACATAATTTTTATTATATTTCCATTAAATCCAATACTTTCAATATATTAACAAAGAAAGGCTAACGTTAAGATTCGTTTTTTTTTAATGTAAGATTCATAAAGGTTTACAATTTATGAAAAAAATTCTTATTTTTTGTTATCTATTATAACATCTATCATACCTAACATTTTCATTACCTTACATTTTAGCTAGTCAACCCTAGATAATATCCTAGTTTTTTACTAAAAGTATTTATCTCTAGCATTATTTACTATAACATGTTATCATTTAAAAGAAATATATATTTTTTTAAAAAAATAAACTTCAATTATACAAAAAGAATTATAAATAATGATTATGCAATCAAATAAAGAACATATAATAAAAAAATACATATAAAAATGCACTTATAAATTACGAAATAGATAAAATTTAAAAGAGTTCTTTAGAAATATATTTGTGCTTTTGAAAAAGAGAAACACATCATTTTGTATTTGATAAATAAAAAAATCATGTATGTATATTTATATTTTTAAATTAAAAAATCTAATATAAATTTATATATTAATAGTTATTTATATTTAATCTTACTTTTTATTATATTTATGCCAATTAAAATAATTATAAATTTTAAAAATTATTTTAGAAAATTATTTTTTTTTGTAGCTTATACTTAGTAAAATTCACTTTTGTTTTAATTTATGAAACATAATTATTATAATTTTTAAAAGATTAATTTTAATAAACTATTTTTAAAAAAGTAAATACTTTCTACAAGCTAGCCAGTATCTACTGTGTGTGTTCAGTAACAACAATAATTAATTAATTAATGATCAAACCTAAAAGCGTAAGAAGATTACACTGCATATTTTCGACGGAGTTGAGGAAATTTAATTTGCAACTTGATGATTGCGGTACCAACTTAGCATGACAAGACGAAATTAAGAATAATATATTGCAAATCGGTATCAATAAGCAACTAAGGAAGAAAGTATATTAATGGTAAAAATCATAAAATGTTAAATGTGCGTAGCGTATTTGTACGTGTATGGACGGATGCATGCTTTAAATATGAAGTGGTCACGGAACAAGAGGGACCCAACCGAAAAATACAAATAACAGAGCCAACCGAGATACCAAATAAAAAAGGACCAACAAGAGGTTTCTAGCATTTTGCTAACAAGGAAAATAAAATAAAAATGGGCAATGATTAGCGATAAGGAAAACGGTTAGAGAACGTAGGCGATTACGCAAAACTTTCATAGACAACAATGAACAAACTCACAAGACACACACATAAAAGTAATTTGAAGTGGAAATGAATATGAATAGGATTCTCGAATCAACTAACACATTATGGATTAGAGTAAAGATGTTTATTTCTTCTCCTCTTAATTAGCGATCTAAAGAATTATATATTTTATAAAATTCTAAATACTAACGAACCAATTTTTTTTTTAAAAAATAATATTTTTTTTACTAATACAGTTAAAAGTTTATAAAAGAGTTGGGAATCTCCAAATAACATTTTTTTTCTATTTATAAAACATAAAAAAAAAAAAAACTATTTTCTCTTGTCCATTGCAAATAAAGGATAAGCTCTTTTTATTTTCTTTTTATATTGTCGTAATCAAAGTGTACCACGTCATAGCTGGATCACAGCCCCACACCATAGTGACCCACCACCACCTCTTCCTCCCCTCATCTCCTCCTTGCTCCTCCTTCTTATACTTGTTCTAGAACGAAGACTATTGATATTTCTGTACTATTTTCTCTTTATTTTTCAAGACAGGTACCTGCCTCTTGTATATTTTCCCTCTGAAACTCAAATTTGACTTGAAATCTTGAAGTGAACACTCACCATTTTTGACCTTAGCCCATAGCTGACCCCTCAATCAGACGATTTGATTTTTTATTTTTCCCACCTAATTTATATTCCTCCAAGTCTCCAAGACGATCTCATCTAAATAAATTGAGAGCTGAAGAAAGCCCAACCACCCACCTCC
>NC_029781.3:1450149-1452783 GCF_000817695.3 Arachis duranensis | reverse complement strand
AGAGAGGACATGTCAAGTGCATCTCCTCTGACTCCCCTATTGCCATACATAACATGCTTCATAATCTTGCTGGTCCTTGTAGAACAGATCAAGTACATAAGCAAGAAGAGGTCTATCCCAGGGCCAAGCGTGGTCCTGCCCTTCATAGGAAACGCAATCGCATTGGTCAGAAACCCAACTAAGTTCTGGGACCAACAATCCAGCCTCGCCAAGTCCACCACCGCAGGACTCTCTGTGAACTACATCATCGGCAACTTCATAGTCTTCATAAGAGACACAGAGCTCTCCCACAAGGTCTTCGCCAATGTTAGGCCCGACGCATTCAGGCTCGTGGGCCACCCATTCGGTAAAAAGCTATTCGGTGAGCACAACCTCATCTACATGATGGGCCAAGACCATAAGAATCTCCGTCGTCGAATCGCACCCAACTTCACTCCAAGGGCTCTTTCCACATACACCGCGCTGCAGCAGATCACAATCCTCAACCATCTTAAGTCCTGGGTTCAGCTCTCACACAAAGCCCAAGCCCCCATTCCGCTCCGCGTTTTAGCCCGGGATATGAACTTAGAGACCTCTCAGACGGTCTTCGTTGGCCCCTACTTGACCCCCAAGGCCCGCCAGAGCTTCGAGAGGGATTACTATCTTTTCAACGTCGGTCTCATGAAGCTCCCCGTCGACCTCCCCGGCATGGCGTTCCGAAATGCCAGGCTCGCCGTCGATCGTCTTGCCGGAACCCTAGCTACCTGCACGGCTATGAGCAAGAAGAGGATGGAGAACGGAGAGGAACCTTCGTGCTTAATCGATTACTGGATGCAGGACACACTACGCGAAATCGCAGAGGCGCAGCTCGCCGGAGATACTTCACCTCCACCATATTCCTCTGACGCCGAGATTGGCGGATACCTCTTCGACTTCCTCTTTGCGGCTCAGGACGCGTCCACGTCGTCGCTTCTGTGGGCGGTGACGCTGCTGGACTCTCATCCTGATGTGTTGGCCAGGGTGAGGGACGAGGTCGCCGGAATCTGGTCGCCTGAGTCCGACGAACTAATAACGACGGACCAGTTGAGGGAGATGAGGTACACTCAAGCGGTGGCTCGTGAGGTGGTGAGATTCCGTCCGCCGGCGACTCTGGTGCCGCACATCGCGGCGGTGGATTTCCCGTTGACTGAAAACTACGTGGTTCCGAAGGGCGCGATCGTTTTCCCGTCGGTTTACGAGTCATCGTTTCAGGGATTCCCTGAACCGGACCGATTCGACCCGGACCGGTTCTCGGAGGAGAGACAAGAGGACCAGATTTATAAAAGAAACTTTCTGGCGTTTGGTGCCGGGGCCCATCAGTGCGTGGGCCAGAGGTATGCCTTGAATCATTTGGTTCTGTTCATAGCGATGTTCGCCTCGTTGATCGATTTCAAGAGAGACAGAACGGACGGCTGCGATGATATTGCATACGTCCCCACCATCTGCCCCAAAGACGATTGCAGGGTGTTCCTGTCTAGGCGTTGCGTACGTTATCCTTCTTTCCCTGGACACTGAATTACCCGTAGTGCCCTTCTTCGCCCTTTGCATTGTTTGTTAATTGTGTCGGCCTTTTCTTGGATTACGGGTCACTGCCTTTTCTTTTTTTCAAAATTTTCATTTTATTCATTTTTCATTTATTAGTGTAAAAGCTTGTGTACGTGAATGTTGTTAGAGGTCATTGGATGGTGGAACATTGGGTGTTTATTGGCAATCAAATAAAATGATTAATGAAAAGTAAGGACAGCAAACTTATTCATGTGACCCTACTTTTCGGATAACTCTGGGATTATGGGAAGAGAATTATTGTTTATACATAGCTTTATTAGTATTTTATTTATTTGGTTTAATTACTTTCGTCTTCTTGATAATTTTATTCAATTTATAATTTAAATTATTCTAACTTAAATTTTTATAATTAAAATTTTATATTAAATGCAAATTTTAATTAGATTATTGCTAATCGTTTTTCGTATTCAATATAAGATAATGATAATAATGATGATGATAACGATAACGATGTATAATAATAAGGGAGTAAAATTAAACAAAGATCTTGATTTATTGTTGGCTATATTAAAAATTGAGGATATAGATAAAGTTGAGATATACTTTAAATATTTAGAATTAAATTAAATCAAATTAAATTTTATTTATAATTTTGATTAATTTTAAAAATATTATAAATAAAAAATATACTTTATTTGGTATTTAAATATAAAATAATATAGTCAATGAATTATAATTTAAATAGTATAATCTTCTTATACTTATCTAAGAGATCGCGAATCTGAATATCTCTACTCTTGTTAATAAAATAATAAAATAAAATAAAATAATATAAAACATACCATTCATTGTAACATAGGAGGATAATATCACATGCAAAAATTGCGAACAGCATGGAATTTTTTCAGGAATTAAAAGAACATAGAACAAATAAATAAATAATTATATATCAAAAGAAAAATTAAATTTCAAGAGAAAATAAAGTAAACTCCACTTGATTTTGGTGGAAATATGAAGGGCCTATCCAATTTGCATTTTTTTAGTATAAAAAAAATCCTCTATGAATACAAAAAGAGTTATTATGTATTTGTTTATATTTAATAATATTTA
>NC_029781.3:1447954-1450113 GCF_000817695.3 Arachis duranensis | reverse complement strand
TATTAAAATTAAATTTATTATTTTATTTTTCTATATTTTTTAATAAAATAATTATTAATAATTAGTCATTAAAATAATAAAAAATAACAACAGCAATATTAAATTTTCTCAAGAATTCCAATTCATGAATTAATTTCGGTTTTCATATAGCATAATTATTCTAAGAATAATAGTAAACAAAATAAAATATATTCTTTATTAAGAAAACTAAATTATGAGTTAATTGCACTTATTTTATGTCATATAAGTTTTAATCCATAAGTTTTAAAATTTTGAAGATCAAATAACTTTAATAATATAATAGAAGCAATACTAATAATAGAATTTAACTAATATGCATATTTTTGAGGTTGTCAATTAAAAGACTTCTTACTTAAAATACAAAAAAGTTTTAACTTTTAATATATTTTATTATACGTTCACTAAAAAATTTAAATTTTTTATTAATAATAATTTTAACAAATACTTTAAAAACATACTCCGTTCATTTTAAAATAAGCGTTATTTTCATTTTTTGATTCATTCAAAAACTAATATATCTAGATAAAAAGTTAGTCTAAATACATTAATTTTTTAATAAATAAGAAAGTGAAAGCTAATATTATTTTAAAAATTTATCTATTTTATATTTTAAGAACACATGTTAAATTTTATAAATTAAATTTTTTATTAAAATATAAAAATTTAAATTTTTAATATATTTATCATAAAAAATTTAAAATTTTTACTAATAATAAATATATTATATGTCCTTGATACATACGTTAGTTAAATTGAAATTTTAAAACCAAGAGACTGAAGGATATGCTGGAGATTCAGAAATGGATTTTTTTAATTTTTTTTAATAATTGAGGGAATAAAATGTAATGTTACACCATTAATTTTATAAATAAAATAAAAAATAATAAAAAATTATAAATTATACTTTACACTTTTAATTTTTTTTAATAATTAAGAAGATCTATTTTCCTGAACATCCATGTTAGCAAAATCTACAAGGATGAAGGATAGGATATGATGATTAGGATAGAATGGATTTTTGTCATTAATTTTGCAAAATCCCGTGAGTGTAGTCTCGATTAACTAACTATTCAGTATTCACAAGACAACCAATGAAGGAGGTGCCACAGATCGGAAACTGGAAATCACAGTGGTTGGGCTATCCTATGCACTTGCATGTATGCCTTCTGTTTGTGTTTTCAAAAAGTCAAAGGGTTTAACTTCCTCGATCTTTGAACTATCTTCTTGGGTTTTTCTTTTGCCTTTTAAACACGGATTTAGTTTTGGATTAAACAGAGGTATTAAGAATTTAAGATAAAGTCATAAAACAAGAAATTTTTGTTTGTTATATACATTTTTTTTATTGAAATAGCAAAATAAAAAATACGAGGAGATTATCAGAAATTTTTTATTTTTATTATTATTTAATTATTAACTTAATTTTTTAATTTAATAATTTAATAATATACTTTATTCTATATTTTTAAATATTAATAAATAATTAATAATAAAAAAATAACAAATTCTAATGATTCTCTAATAAAATAAAATACAAATGTTTTAACTATCTATTTTGCCTCTAAAAGTTTGTTCAATATTTTTTACTATTAAACACATTCAATTAAGAAATTTTAATCTGAACATTCTTTAATAATTTATTTAATCATAAAACAATATTTACATAATTGTTTTAATGGTTGATGTGATTAACTTAAATTTAAAAATATGAATGAAAAAATATAATATGTCCTTTTAATAATTATGCATCCAATAGCATTCTTTTTCCAAATTTGATAACACTAAAATCTGTTTACACTCCAAACACACATTCTTTAAAAACATTCTACATTCCTATAGGTCTCGGGTGAAGGGTTTTGTAAATGAGTAATTCAGAGAAAAAGTAAGTATTCTTTAAAAATTCATAGTTACTACTTGAAGTTTATTATAAATAAAAATTAGTGTAAGAAATTTAAGATTTCAATGGCAGTAAATGTATAAAATTCTTATTTTCTTAAAGAATTGTTAAAAGAGTGTCTTAAAACACTACTTTTAAGTTAAGCTAAATTATAGTTTTTGTTTTATTAAAAAGATAATATTATTTCATTGCATTGGATTTTTTTCTCTATTTTATCTATACCTTTATATATTAAAAATTTAAA
>NC_029781.3:1352541-1447707 GCF_000817695.3 Arachis duranensis | reverse complement strand
GATTTGAATTTTCAATTTTGATCTCTCTTTGTTGTGGAGAATGGAATTTGGTCCCTTCAATTTAATTATACACCATACGAAAATTTTAACTATGGTATTTATTATTTTTTATTTATTATATTATATAAAAATTAATTAATGTAAATACGACTCGCTATCGATGAATACAATTATATAAAAGAAGATGAGACTTATTTTCTTGACAAAATAGGAGTGCTACTAGGATGGTAATCTATATTTTACTCTCAGGTATTTAACTCAAATCAATCTATTCGGGTAGAGTTGTCTATTTTATCTATTGTAAATAGGATAAAGTGTGGTGTGAGTTTACTTACAGATAAGATAAGATACGGATTTAGAATATACTCTATCATATCCTAATCGCATTCTTAATATATTATATAATATATAGGTAACAGTTATGTATGTAGTGAAAAAAATGAGTATTAAACCTACAATTTTTTTATAAAAATTTAAAATAATCATTAAATTAATTAATGATCATATTATTTATTTTATATTTGCTTGAAATTTTTTTATTTTTCTGTGGGTAGAATCGAGTATGATAGGGTTTAAAATTTTAGGGTGCGAGTAGGGTTAGGGTTGAAAAATTTTCAACCCACGGATAAAGTAAGGTAGAATTTTAAAATTTTTTTTAACCCACTAGTAAAATTAAAATAGAGTTTAAATCCTACTCTACCATATCCATTACCAACCCTAAGTGTCACCTTCCATTTAAAAAAAGTCTCGTTAAAATAGAAAAAGTCTTGACAATATTATTATTAATATTAGAGTAAAGTGATAAATGAATTTTAAAAATTTATATTTTAGACATATTAGTTTTTAAAAAAATATTAATACAGTCTTTTAGAATAGTAAATATAAACACATTTTTAAATTAGTCTTTATGATTAAAATAAAATATTATATATATATGATATCTAATGAAAAATGAGAAGATATAATAACAATTATTAGATTTATATAAGTGGACAAGTGGTTAGATTTCAATTTTAAAATAAAACCCACTTTTATAAAAGGATTTTATGTCATTCTCTCTAACTTATGATTTCCATCTTCTCTGACTATATCAACACCATTAATCCTAATCCTAATTCTTGCATAACCTTTTTGTCATTGTTTCTTCCTTCCTTTATAGTCAGAGAAGAAAATGTGAGTAGTTGGCAACATTCCTGGTTGAAAATTGAGGCAACCAACTTTTTTTCCCCCTTCTAATATTTATTTTTCAAAACCCTTTTTATATATTTATTTTTCAAAACCCTTTTTATATGTGAACATTTCAGACGATGCTTCCTTCGAAGTATTTTGACCATGAAGATTGGATATCGTTTGAAATACATTGATTTTATTCATTTTTAGATAACAAAATTAACTGGGTTATTTATTTGGTTTCCCACCCCCGATACTTGTTTAAGCGGACTAGTGAGCTAACCACTAGACCAACCCAACTTGATTTATTTTGAACGAAATATAATGTCATGAATCATGATCTTAAGGTCGAGCTTTGACTTTGGGGTAATCCTAATGAATTTGAAACCTTTGACACGCAACCATCTCAAAAAAGGCACATACTAGTAGGTTCGATCCCTTAATAAGTCTCAACATTCTTCCTGATTAACCATATTTTTATCTTTCATGAGCAAAACTCTATCATCCCTTTCACTGCTGATTGAAATTATACTTAGTAGCATTATTCAGCTATAAACAATTTTCGTTCATCATGAATCTATTGAATAATAATAGAAGTTAAAAAAGAGAGACAAATATTCTAAAATCAATTGACAAAAATTTTAACAAAAATGGATTCCTCTCGAGATATGTTATCATTTGGAATCCGTTGAAATTGTGTATTGGGCGTGACGATGGGTTAAGGAAAACATTAAAGGGTTGGCAGGGAACGTTCTGCTACTAATATGTTTGTCAATTTAACCAAAATATTAATCATGCTCCAATGGGGAGATATTGAAGATAGGTTGAATTCAATGGTTGAACCACTAATGTGGAAATCAAAGCTAAGCTTGCAAGAAACAGAGACATGTATCATCTGATAAAGGTAACTGATGATGTTTATGCTGAAATTAAACCGACATAGCCACCAAGCAAAGCCAACACAGATGATATCAGATATGCACCTAATACGATGTTTGGTTCTCTGAAACCACGTAACTGAAGGTGATAATGAAAGGGCGGCATTCTAAGAAAGCGCCACCCTGCTTCCTGTAACCCCTTAGTTACATTCAAGTGCAATATCTGAAAAATAAGAAAACAGAATGCAATAACATTAAAATAAGAACTTTCCGCACATGAAAATTGCGGCCAACAATAAGGATGAATGAATTTTATAAAATGGATTAGGCATTCATATCAAAAAGATCTTAACCCCATATAAAATTAGTCACATTATAAGCGTGGTAAAGACCTGAATGATAACTGATGATGCCTCAAGAACGAGAATTCCAGATGAAATGAAAAGTGGGAAGAACATTCCGCTACATGCAGCCATTGCAGCCAATGCGCCACCAAGTGCCAAAGATCCTGTATTACCCATAAAAACAGATGCTTTGTATCTGTTGTGCAGGAGAAATCCGACGCAAGACCCAGCCATTGAAGCTCCAAATATAGCGAGGTCTGGTTCACGATGTTAACAGATCAATAACATAGCAAACAACAGAAGCAAAATTTCCTTCTACGTAGTACTGAAAATGACCATTGTCAGTATCCCAGTTAAATAAGAGGAGGCAAGGTGTCATTGCTCATTCTCAAAGAAAACTGTTATACTAGAATGTGAAGAATACCCTAATATATTTAAATCCATATCAAGATGTGGAGCATCTTTGTTGAAAAAGAAGAGATGTCTGCCCTAGAGATAATTGGTTTATAAGTGACTTAAAAGACATGCCACTAACCAGAACATATTGGAAGCACGGCTATTGACATTCCAGTAAAAGCCAATGCAGCAGTACCACCAGCTAGTCCATCAAGAGCATCTGCCAACTTAATGCCATGTCCGACAGAAACAAAAGAAAATGAAGTCAAGAGATGGTAATATCGTCCCAAGTACATGAGGCCTGGTGGAAGTGGTACCAACATCTTCCTGCATATATGTAAAGAAATCAGGGGAAGGAGGCAACTTGAGTGATTTGTTACAAGATCAAACGACCAAATATACTAAAATAAATGAACGAAAAAAACCTTGCTTATGGGCAGCATCATCATCTGCATTCTATAGTTAGTATGATCGACCATTAAAAAAAATGTTTTTACAATGCTTCAATATTTTATTTTTCATGAGTGCAATCATAGCAATTTTATTGAGAAGATACAATTAAAAAAAAAAGATGAAAAGTAGTTGAAATCACATAGATATGATTTTGTCGTAGAGAATTTTAATTGCTCTCTATAGTTACTTTCCATCCTTTAACTATTCCATCTGAACACACCAAGCATGTCTGACAACAAATATTAAACATGTCAAGTGCATTTAATTAAAGGTTTAACCCAGGAACTGAAGGGGAAATCCATGTTTGCAACTGGTTGTAAAAGTGCTTTTTTATGAGAACAGACATGTGAGTTACCATCAGAAAAATGTTGATCAGATTAGTAACAAGAAGGTATACATGCCATAAGGGGAAGATATACTAGTGATGTCCAGCCAAAATGAAAACCACGTTCCAACAGCTATCTGTAAGGCATGAAAATGCAAATTTAATAAAAACAAATAATTGTAGAACTTGTAAATTAATAAAACTCAAGGCCACCCTACTTTAGTTCCTCACAGTTAGTGTCTGCTTATCTACGTGGGCATCAAGACACGGATTTTGTTTCTAGAACTAAATTGAGGCTTTTGATTAGTAAGTGGTTAGATACTAGATAGCAAAGACTAATGATGGTGTTTTGTCAGAGAACAATTAGTCACAATGCACAATAGAAATGAAAAAAGAAAATAAAATAATGATTTTTTTTTTAAATGATGGTTACCTCCAAAATAAGTTCTGCCAGTGCAGGCAAACCTCTCCTGTGATTCTTGGTGAGGCTTAATATATCATTAAGCAGACCAACCGCTGCAAATGCAACTGTCATACCAGCTGCCCCAGACACTTCAGCAGATGAGGAACCGACAAGGAGTAGAGCTACAATTATACCAATAGGTACAAAAAACAAACCACCCAATGTAGGTGTCCTTTTTCTCAAGCGATGTCTAATGGGACCTTGGCGCTTGATAACATTGATAGCTCTAAAACCACGAAAAATAGGGACACAAACATAGCCAGCAAAAGAGACCAAAATGGCTGATAGGAGGAAAGGTCGGGTCAAATAAAAAGGAGACAAGGGCAATCTAACAATTCTCCACGCACACCAATCTACATACAAGAGCAGCACCAACAAGACTATTATAAGACCCACAGTGATGATCATGCCACGTTTGATCCTGTAAATTGAAAGGCAATTGGTAAAGGAGATGAGGTAAGTAATATCCAGAGCAAAGGCTATGAATCATAAAGGCAAAAGCTGCAACGTAAGAATGATGAAGAATACACCAAATCTCTAGAAACAACATGGTCATACAGAACCATTAATAGTTTGGGCTATCAATGATCAAATTATTTGAAGGATTATTACCAAAACTAGATACTAGCATTAGTGAGATTCCCTTGCCTTCCTCGTGAATTTAAAGTGATTGTTCAAAAAACAACAATGATACAAGTTGTACATACTTGCCTATGCTTCTTGCGTTCACTGCTAAGAGTTGCAAAACGATGAGCAGCGACGGTTATAGAGTCTTTATGATTGGAGGAAGCCGAGGAGGAAGAAACAGCAGGTAATTCAAGATCATTGACCGGAGTGAGAAACGCGTCACGATCGCTGTCTTCGCCATCACTGGAGGACATGACGTATGATTCGGCAGCAGCAGGAGGAGGGAAATTCTCATAATCATCAAGATAGGTCCATTCCTCCGGAGACGGCATGTCAAAAGAATCCTGTATGTATGTATGTATGTATGTATCTTAATCCAATCCCAACCAAATAAATCTGAATACATGAGAAGCAAGAGGAAGAAACGTACATCATCAACGGCTCTGGTACTGGTATGAATAAAATGACGTCGAGAAGAGGAGCTATGCTGTTGGATAGCCAATGGACGTAGCTGCAGCAGAACGAATCGAATCACTTATGCATCTATGAACGTTGAGATTAATTAGGAGATGAGATCAGTAAAGTACCTTGAGAGCGGGATAATCGAAGGATGAAGGTGGAGAAAGGACCAGGGAGGATGAGGATCGAGGGAGAGGGAGAGGGAGGTGATTGGGGAAGGGGAGGCGTGGATGTGAAGCCATGGATATGGAACGTGAGAGAAATGTAGATCTGAGTTTGTTAGTTGTGAATATGAGGAGAAACAGAACAAGGCCATGGGTATATTCGAGAATCCAGGGAGATGTGTGCAATGCAATATTCTATTAATAAATTCGGGAGGCAATTAGGATGGGGGATGGGAAATTGTCAGAATGGCGCTACACAACCATGCCACTTTCTTTCTTGTTTGTTAGTTTGTTACTACTGTCATTGTGCAACGTAACTCTCCTACTGTCACACACTTACCTCACCTCACCTCGAAACACCTTTGGCATCTCAACATCTCAAAATTTTCATCTTTACTTGCTCTTCTTGGCTTTCCGACTGTTTCTTACCTAATGTCTTTTTCATCTTTTCGTAATACTGTTACTTTCTCATGAGAAATAAGATCCTAAAATAATTCTCCAACGTAGCGCAAAATATCCCACTTTATTCACACTCGATAAATTATTATTATTATTATTAAATAAAGTAGCTAGCAATCTAGCTATCCCTCATTTCGCAGAACTTGTTCGTTAGCCACATAACACACCCTAACGAATGATTATGAACCTAATCCACCTAAAATCTAACTCAAGGGAGAAGTGTCAGGATGGAATATAAGATCGAAACATGAGTAGACTGCGGGAGTTTAGACCCATGGATTCTCCATAGATTTCCAGATCCGGTTTACCTTAAAAATTTTACAAGTTCTGTGAAATAATATTTCAAGCCAACCCCGTTGTTTTAAGTAACGATACTAGTGATCATTATAGTAAATTTCAAATCAATATCAAAACGATAGCTTTCACCTCCCCATTAACAGATTTTTCGGGGGATTGTTTTGTTACACAGATTCCTCGTAAGGTGAGGATTACCATAATAGAAGTACGGTTTATCCTCTCCAGCCTAATAAAACATTAAATTAGGTAATATGCTCCACCAACACTACTAGCTTTCACAAGCTGACCCATAAAATTGAACACCCCAACAAAAACCTTGAATGTTGACTCCAGCAAACACACTCATAACCCCAAGTTAAAAAAACTAGGATATCACTACAACCGACGGGCAAAACACTGCTTAAATACAAGTCCTTCTTGTCTAGCTCCAAATCTTTGCTAATTGGGAGCTGGGACAGGAGGTCGCCCTCGTCCCATTGCAAAGCCTCGTGTTCCATCGGGCATTTTTGGTCCAGGAGGCGGTTTCGGTGCTTCCATGACATGAGTAGATGAAGTGCTTCCATGGCCTGGAACAAATACAATTATCAACAAGGGAAGAGATTCAACTTAAAAATGATAGAACACAAGCAGAACTGTTAATAAAAGAGATACCTATTCCATTTGCAGCACGATATTTTTGTTTTCTTGATCTTCCATGACTTCTAGGCCTATGCCCACCTTTATTATCCTTTGCCAAGTGGTCGCCATCCTGTAATGAAAGAAAAGCAACGCAGGTGAATGAAAACTTATTCAAATTGAAACAGAAATCTGGAATATATCCTTTTAAAAATATCTATTAATAGTTGCATTTATATGATTAACAATTGATGATTCATTTATAATAGATAAATTACAGGATGCTTCAAAGGGTTAAGAAAACAATGTAAAACAAACCTCTTCATCATGTGTATCTTCATGAAGCTCATTTGAACTATGATTTTCCTCATCTGTTTGTTCAGACACATGGCTAGAGCTATTCTTCTCAGAATTAGCTACCTTCCAAGCTTGTTTTTTGTGTCCATACTTCCCCTATATCATAAAATCATCATCATCATCATCGTTAACTTTTTCTGATAATTTGTCTCATGAAGAACGAATGTGGAACTAACCATTTTCTTGAGAAGTTTAACACGCATGCCATTTCTCCAATCCTGTTCATCATTTAACAAAGCCACCTAACCCAGGAACGAGGATCAGGGAAGAGTACATCAATTGGCCAGGCGATAAATGCCTATGAAACTATGCATATAAAATTATATAAAATGATACTCACAGCTTTCTCAGCCGACTCAATAGTGTCGTACTCCACAAGAGCATGTAACTACATCAAAGTAAAATGGATGTCAAAGTAAGTGAGAAAAAAACCAATGAACAGAAAAGGCAAAAAGTAATGTTAGTTAACACCCAAGAGTTAGACATAAGCAAGCAATTTTACAGGGCACCGTTATGAGACTATAGAAGTAGTACTAGCAGCACAATATTTCATTTCTAAGACAACTGAAATATTCAAAATGGAAGTTCTAGCACGAGCAATTAAAAAGGTAGAACTCTTCATACTTAAGTCTAGATTTAAATATAAGATAATTCCAAACCTTGCTACTAAAAAATGTTTCTTGTTTATGTTTTGTCGACTCTGCAGCAGAACGTGGATCATAAATGCTAATCCGCCTTATACTGTATATAAGAAGACATGTCCACATAAGAGAATTCGAACCACAAAAATTACGGTCTTACTTAACAAATATTGAAACAATACCAAGGCTGGAAGAAATCTTACTTTCCAGCTTCACGGAATATTCGCTGAAGGTTGTCCTTTGAATGATCCTCTGGCAAATTCTCTACCAAAACAGTATATAACTAGAATCCAATAATAAGACACAGATAACAAAAGAAAAAAAAAAGAAGAAAGAAAGGAAGAAAGAATCATTAAAAAGGTATCTTCCCCCTTCAACTAATACCTTATGATCTCTAGATTCTTTGAATCGAAATGGATTGACCCGCTTAACCCTTTTGCCATCACTACTCACAACCTGCAAATCCCATTAATGAAATTCCCTCAGGTCTGCAAGAAGATAATCGCAAATGCAGTTCATGTTTACAAAACAAGGAAGGATTTATCATACAAGCACTGAAGATTCCTGCAGTGCCGCAGCTATAACTGAATGATCTCGACTGAGCCTCTTCATTTTTCTAAAGGAAGCAATTACTGATACAGGAACTGCAGGACCAGTGAAAATAAGAAACACATGTTAGGATAGATAAATAAATAAATGTGAAATGTGTGTAACTTCATAAACAACATGAACTAACATTAGCTTTTTTTAAGAGACAGCAATGATGCTTCTTCATAATAATAATAATAAAAAGAAGCATGAGAAGAAACATTGTCTTATTCTTTATGAAGAAATTATAGTTGTCATAAAATGCAGGCAGTCTCAAGCATATCCTCAGAGAATGCTTGTTAGTTATTACTAGACAAATAAAATCCTCATTCAGCAAAAATTTATCCTCCCTCAGGATGTGCTTCTATGCAACAGCATACAAGTTCCCTCCTAAGACCTCAGAGAAAAACTTCAAAATGGATAATCTCACATCTCAAAGCTAGCAGACTAACAGCAAATACACAACACACGAAGAATTGGCGACCAGATCATATTATATGCCTAATAAAAGAGCAACATCACAGAGAGACTTAATAGTTAATACCACTTACCAAACCCTTCCTTATTCCTCCTGATGAAACCCAAGAGATACTTATCAGTGGGCAGATTCTCATCGCTGAAATAATACTCCACCTGAACCAAAATCAACACAACCAAATTCACCAAGCTAAGTCAAGGAAGGAATAGAACAATGTCTTCATCAAAAACCTAGTCATAGCTAAAACATAAATATTTCTAACGCTCGTTACTAAACACATAACACAATAGAACGAATTAAAACATTACTAAGTTGCTGTGCCTACGAGAGAACACAATCGAATATAAAGAACACATTAAAAAGATAAATTGGTTGAAATTTGAAGATCAGAGTGATTGAGAGGGAGGGGGAATGGAAGAGGTATTTTTACCTGCTTGATGATCTTGAGCTTGAGATCATCGAAGGAGACGTCGGTGGTTTCAGGCTCAGGGGCGTGCTCGTGGTCATCGTCATGGTCATGGTCAAGGTCATGGTTGAGGTCGGTATGGTGTTGCTCTTCTTCGGTGAGGAGATCATGAAATTCAGGCTCGGCGATATCTTCCGGGCCAGAAGCAGGATCGGGATCGGAAGCCCCAGCGTGATCGCCGTGCCAAGGGGGCGAGGCGGCGGAGGGAGGGAGAGAATCGTCGCCGCCTTCCATGGAGGGGGGAGAGAGGAAATGGAAGAAAATCTCCCCCGCCCTTTGTTTTGGTGTGTTGTTCTGTTTCTCTCTGTTTTGGAGTTATTTGATTTGATTTTCAGACTTGAGGGCCCTTTTATTAGCTGGGTTAATAGTTTCCCCTTGTTGACATTTCCTCTCTAATTCAAAATCAATGTCATTTATGTTTTATTTTTTCTTTATCAGCTTTGAAAGAGTAAACAAATGAAATGGTTCAGGATTTTTACTGTTAGTTTAATTAATTCATTTTTTTGGTGACTAGTTTAATTAATTCATTACATTCTTGTATATCCAATTTTTTCTTCATATTTCTTTTTTTTTTTCCTATTTATGAGGATTTTTTATGGATCGTGGTCATTTTAAATCCTTCACAAATAAATATCTCTGTATATAAAAATGTAGATTGAAAACAGTTGATGGTAGAGGGTGAAGGAGGAGCGACGAATAAAGAATTTCTAAAATAAAAGAAAAATTTTCGATGTTTAGATTAATAAAAAATGTAAAAAGGTTGTTTTTAAAGACAATGGGTGTGTAAGTGTTGGGGAGGATGATTTTTCAAATATAGGTATTATGTGCCCTCAAATGCGATAGAAGTGTGAAAATTCCAAAAAGAGGAGAAATTCTTTTGCATATTAGAGTTCTTACTCGTATCATATGTCAAAATATGAAAATAATAAATAATAATAATTATAGTAAGAGTAACATGAGCCTAAAGATGATATATATCACATCATACATTGCTAACATTATTATACAAAAAGCTCATTATGGGGAAAAAAATTAAATACGAGAAAATTGATTAAATAAAAAATGAAAATTTAATTATTATTAAATTTTAAATTTCTATTTTGTGTGAATTTTATTATCTTCATTTATAAATAATTTGAACATTAATTTATCTTATTATCTTGATTTATAAATAATTTGAACATTAATTTATCACTTTGTCAATATGTTTACTTTTGGAAAACTTGATATATTGATTATACATCTTATGATATTTTAAATAATAATAATAGCTAATTTAAATATTTTTTCATAATAATATATAATTATATCTTAGTATAAGATTTGTTCTATATTAATATCATATAAAGGTAAATCTATATTTTTAAAAAGTTAATTATATGTATCTTCTATTTTATCTTTTACATTTGGAACATTTTAAGAGTAAAATTGTTCCGATTCAAATGTTTATATTATACACATCAATTTAGCAAAATAGGCATATACTTTTTTTTAATTGAAAATTTTTTATTTTAATAAAAACTTATATATAATTGTCTTTCTATAAAATTAATAATTGATACTCGTTAAATAATAATTTAGTTAAATATGTCAAATTTTATAACATTTCACAATTATTAACCTCACGTCAAGACTGTTGCACCTAAGTTTTCACTTTTTATTTTTAATAATTATTTCCTTTTATTTAACCAATTGTGGCGAATCATGCATACCCTAGCAAATTATAGTCCCGTAACATAGAATGACCAGATCATGAACATGAACTCATGAAAGTAGGCCATTAGATCTCTGTTGGACCCGAGTCCAACCGTGTACAGTTAACCCCGCCATCATTAGTTCTAAAATTCTGCCTTTGTCTACTTTACATGTCATTGTAATTACTTATCCGAAAAAACAAAGAATGTTGGAGTAAACAAAATGACATTTAACACTGTACAAGCTATATATATATATCATAAAGAGCAAAGCATTCTTATCATGAACAGTGATTGCAACATCAAGCAAAGCAAATTCAAGCTGCTTTAATCTCACTTTAGCGGATCAATCCCACAAAAATAACAGAAATTTAGATTGTACTTAGCTTTCACATTCCAAAATTGAATATTATAGATTCAACCATCAAATTCCTCACTAGCTATGCGGTGTATATAACAGTGACAAAGGTACTAAGACAGGAGTAGGACATTGTCATTTGTCATAGCAAAAACTGGATAAAGTTTAGGCCAGTTCAAATACAATACATGTGAATGTACCTAGAGGTAACTAGTAAGAGTATTGAGCAAAGAAGATAATTGGAAATGAAATTAAAGGCATCAGAGTAGAAGGCAAAGTAAGGCGAAAATGAGAAGGCTAAGCCTGGAAAGGGCCAATTTAGAGAGGGAGGTGGCCGCGGCAAACCAGACTCTGACGTCATCGACCACAGGGCCACAAAGGGAGCTCATGTCGTCACTTCTGGTGTTGTAGTAAATACTGTAGAAGGCAATCCTGGTCCTATCTGCCTTGGCAGTGAAATTGAGATTTGCAGTTTGGAATGTTGAATTGGAGTTTGGTGTGTAATGGATGTTTTGAGCCTGGTCACCGGCAAAAGCCATGACGGCGAGAGGCTCCTTGCATTTGTCATCGGCGTGGCCCAACGAGAAGGTCAAGCTGTAATCCTTGTCTGGTTTGGTCTCAACCATTTGGGAGATGATGCCTTCCTTCCCGGAGAGCAACTCGATGGCTCTCTTGCCTCCGGGGACGGCGAAGTGGTCCGAGTCGATGTAGCGGATGGCTCGGTTGGATTCCACGATCCAGCCAGGCAGCGAGGAGGTTTCTTCGTCTAGGTTGGTGGGAAGTAGGACACCCAGTGATGTGTTTCTAAACATCCATGGACCTTCTTCCATGTCCCCATTGACCACGGCGTTATCTGTAGAGGAGTACTTCAATTTCAATCAATCTAATTATCTAATATAATAATTAATTAATGGAAATAATACCTTTGGGCTTGTCAGGAGTGAAAAGCTTCTTGATGGCAATGTTGTCAATGATTGGCCCGCAAGTAGGGTCATCCTCCATGCCAGGGTTCTTGAAAACCAACCTAAAGGAGTCGCTGTCAGCGTTAAAAGAAACGGCGTAAGGGTTCCAACCCTGAACGTTGTAGAGCGTCTGGAGGTCAATGGTCTGCGACGCCGGCGGCACGGACACGTTAAGTGACTCCAGCTGTGCGCACGTGCGGGCGGCGCAGAACGTGACGGAGTAAACGGAGCCCTTCTCCACTGGGAACTCCTGGCTGATCTCGGCGTCGTTGCCGAGCCTGACGGCGTGCCTTCCCTGTGGCACAATTAGGATCATGCCACCTTGCTTTTGACCGGATTCAACGAGCTCAACGGTGCCATTTGATTTCCAGCTTGGGATCTCGGTGGGGCTTTCCACTAGCGCCTCGCTTGGGAACCCATTTGATGGTGATGCCTCGAAATCTCCGTTTCCCACTAGTCCTGTACGTTAATTACATTCACATTCACATGCCAGCAACACAAGACAACAAAAAAGTAGCATCGCATGTTGGGGGCCGGCTGCAACATTTCCTTCTCAAGCACATGCCCCAAGTCCCCAACTGCCCAGCCCAATTCAATCGTAATCAACATTCAATATTTATTTATGTTGAACAAATCAACATTTTTGCAGTGATTGCACCATACCTAATTATCTACACCATTCTCGACTGGACCCCTTCCCATAATCATGCCATTATCCAGCAATGTAATAAATTAAGGAAACTAAAAGATTCAACATTATCCCAATGGTGAAAACTCAGGTACAGTGGACGTAAAGTTGATAATTAAAAATCGTTACATGATTTGACTGATTTAACTAAATTTTCATCTAACAGTTCTCAACTATCAACTTGACCTAAAATCGACTGCACTTAAATTTTTACCTAACCCAATACCCTTAACAAAATGTTTTCACTCATTGAGTACGTGCCAACTAGTGGAACTGCATAGAAGCAAAGAGAGTATGCCAGAGATATAAGCTGCTGCCATTCACACATGTATGAATGAGGCCGAGGCAAGGAGCAAGGGAGTGGATTAGAATATTTTCCCAGTGGCTAAAACACGACAAAAGCGTTTGATGTTGAAAGGAAACAAAATTTATGTATGGTCCAATCCAATATGAATCAGAAGCCGCGTTGAGCGCATGGGGGGGTCCTACTCCTAACCCCACTCCAAGACTCCCACTACTCTCTCTCTCGCACACTTTGACTCAAGGAGAAAAACAAAAGCACCTTCTTTGTTGTTACCGTGCTTTTTATAATCGCCTTGTTTAAGGGAAATAGCTACTAGCTAGTGACCTAAACGACAATAATTAGTAAAATCTGCTAGCATAATTGGTGATTTGGTGAGTGATATTGATAACGCCATTATAGGCTTTACGAAAAGGTCCTTATACTTTAGAGGGGAAAAGCATTCGATGAAAGGCGGGAACAATGTGTCTAATAAGTAATAAGGTCATTTCGCATCCCTAAGATTTATATACCAAAAAATTCCAAAAAGTCCTTTCATTGGGTCCCATATGCTTATGTTGCCATGCCTTCTTTTATGCATCTCGAGGCTAGTTATGATTTTCCACTCCTACTATTTACACTCTACTACTTTTTCTTTCTTGTTTTTTTACAAGTTTAGCTTAGCTGTCTGAAACTAAGATATAATCACTGTGAATATTGCCTACAGTCAACTATTGTGTTTTTAAGAAATTAAGAAGCGCGTAATTATAGTATTATACCAACTTTTATGAGTTCATTAAATTCGTAGCCTCAATTCTATAAACTACTAACATTTTTCAATTAATGTAAATATCCTCATTAAAAAATGCCAAAAACAAAAGCAAAAACTATTATCTTTAAAATGCCGAACTCAAACTTTAAAGTAGCCACGGAAAATAAGCAACATAAAAATACTAAATCGTTTTTATTTAAGTCTAGTTTGGAAATTACTATCTTTTTAACTATTCGCTTGCAACTTGGCCACTTTAATTTTCATCATGTTTTCTAACAGATCTTTTTGTTCATTCCTATTTTGGGCACAATTTTACCTTCATCCTTGAAACTGTTAAAGGAGGAAAAAGAAGAAAATAGAAAATGACATGAAATTGAAAGGAGGAAAGCTACCCTCACCCACATTTAAAATTAAAAGAGATATACTATTTTGTACAATTAAAAAAGTAATCAACATCTGTTCTATTTTGAGTTGTTAGTTGTTACTTGTTACTATACAATTTTAATACCGAAAAAAAAAAGACAGTGAAAAATGCAGAGTCGGTGGAGAACAGAACAGAGAAATGAGACTTGTTAGTTCACTTCATCTAGAACTAGAAGAGCTTAACCAACCAAATCAAGCTCAAAGGGTCTCACAAAAGGAAAAGTGCTCCAAGTTAGAACACAATAACGACCCTCTTGTTTCTATAATTGGTATGTATAACATCCTTAGTGTCCTCAAAATCCATCAGTTCAAATTAGTAAAACCAAATTCCAGAATTTACCCCCCACCCCTGCCTACAAGAGCCAATTCTAAAATAGAAAGTAAACACTAACAAAACATTATCGTACTCGTACCATACTACTAGGCCACACAATTTGATGAAACACATAAGGGAAAAAACCCAGCATAATTGATCAGATCTCAGGAACATAGACACATACATGTTGCAGAGCAAGGAGAGAACATTACCATCATCTGCCTTAGTAGTAAGGGTGAAATGGGGGAGCAGAAGGAGCATGAACATGGACACCCATTTCATTGTTATTGAGCTTCGAGCCATATCTCTGCACACCCAAAATATTCTCTCTCTCTCTCTCTCACTGATATATGAGAAGTGTTGGAGGAACCACAAAAGGCAGAGAGAGTAGGAGAGTGAGTGTCCTTTTATATAAGATTCTCGCCCACCTCCTATGGACCCTATGGTCCCTCCATTTTGCTCTTCTTTTTTTTTTAAAGCTTATTAGCTTAAATAAATAAAACGAACTTTATTAAATTGAAATTTGGATACAGAAAATTCTTTCACAAAATAGGACTAAGGACCTCTAATCTCACATCTCTAGTGTGGAGTGTGGACACACATTTTCCTTTCCTTTCCTTTTTGAATAAATATCCTTCATGGTTTACATTATTCTAAAACGTTAATCATGCATTTGCTATCGTAAAACTCATAATTTAATTTCTTTTTAAATAAAAACAAAAAAAAATATGTTTCTTTTCCCCCTGTAGAGTGTTGATTTTAAAAAAAATGAATCTTTTTAATTATTAAAAAAATTAAAAATATAAAATATAATCTCTAATTTTTTATTTTTTTTATATTTATTTTAAATCTCACTTATAAAATTAATAATAAAAAACCACACTTTATTTCAAAAAATAATAAGATCCATTTTCCTAGCTTTAAGACCCTGGTCTAATGGTCTTATGTTGGGCCCCTTCAGCCACCTCCGTATTACGGCACTCGACAGTGTTCACATACATTGGACATAACCCGTGATTTAATTAATTAATCTACAATGTTTCCATTTTTCAATAGCCCATGAATAAAGAATGTATATCTATCCCTATTTTTCATGTATATAGATGGAGGCTTTTTTTTAATAAATAAAAGAAAAATTTATATTTATCATCTTACATTAAAATATAAATATGTACCATTTTTCTGTTAGTCCAATTTTGCTGGCACTACTGAAATTAAGAACCTTTTTTTTCCCTTTATTTTGCAGGTTTTTTTTTTTTGGTGACTTTTATTTTGCAGGTGTTGATGACAAAATTGAGTGCCCACGAAATTATAAAATAGGACGTAAAATGATAAATATTTGTATTTTAGTGTAACTGCTAAACATGATTTTTGTTTATTATTTATTTGAGAAAAAGAAAAGCCTTTAGACGGATGATGAGTAGAGTTAGATTGGAACCAACGCAAAATTAATGGAACTACTTTAAATTCGATTTTAAAAAATTGAATTTGAGTATTAGTTTCCTTCGTTAATAATTGAGGCTAATTTAAAAGTTTAAATTTGACAAATCAAAAGTATGCCATGCATGCTGTATCTTTGGTTCATTTATCCTCGTCGCCGCAATACGCCTCAGCCGACGCCGCAACCTGCGTTGTCGCGCAAGACGCTGCCTCAACACTTGGAATTGGAGGTTAGTTAATCATTATGCCCAAGGTTCTGAGAATCGGATCGGTCATTGAACCACTCTAATCATTAGTTTACTAATCCAACCAATCCAATAAAAAGATCGTTTTAAAATAAACTAATAAATAAATTATAAATAAACATCTTAAAATATAACTCAACTAATTTTTTTGTCTCATATCAATAATATTTCTTTCATCTCTTTTCTAATATAAAGAATTAAAAAAGATCAAACAAATTAAACAAATCTTGTAATACTAAGAGTGAATCTATTTCTTTAATATTACAAATAATAGAAATTAATCACATAAATACATTAATATTACAAAATATACTAATATATTTGACAAATAGGTAAGACATGATACAACAGTGTCTTTTGATCGATTTTAGAATACCTCAAGTAACATGGAGAGATGACAAGCAAAGCAGAAATGCTCAGCAGCCAGAGGCATATTACGAATTTTACCACACACTTTACAAGCTTTCTTCATTACCATGCATATTGTTTCTTTATCGGCATCACAGGCTTCTTTGAAGTTCCTCAGTATCTTCTTGAAAGATTCTTCGTCCTTCGACTCTGCATGAGTCTTTGAAGCCCCTCATTAGTATGCACATATTATATTTGTTGCTAATTCAATCGATTTAATTTAACACCAATCGATTAGTAAATAACTATTTTGTGACAAATAACTCGATCCTAAACTCATAACAGTTGATTGTATATATAAATAGATCTATTCCTTTATACACAAACATATTCAATCTATAAATGTGAAAAATAGCTTCAATTTGAGTATAAAACTGAATTATTTGAGATATAGTCCCTCGTCTTCATGACCCATCTCATAAATTTCTCCAACTATTTCTTTCGTTGTCCAACACAAGTCCAGATTTATTATTTTAATAATATCAACCATCCACTAATCACACACCAAAAGAATAATAAAGAAAAAAAAAATAACATACCCCATTATATAAAAAACTGGCTAACAGAACTAGATATACATTGATACTATGGTACCTATCTAATAACAATCAATATGCATGCTAAAATGACGATTCCCAAAGAAAATGACAATTCCATATTACTAATTTTCTTTATTTTATCAGTTAATATAAGTTATTAGCAACCTATATATTATCGTAACTAATTATTGCTGAGTATGATAAATATAACATAACTTGATCAAAAAAAAAAAAACAAGAGCAAAGTTCAAATATAACCTGAAGTTATAAGATAAAATTGATCTATTTTAAGCCATTGTTAAAAAATATAATAGAAAGTTAAAAAATACAACACCAAAGCTATATTTCATAGTCATTGAACCTTCAACTTCAACTATACTTTTTTCAACTAAAGAAGTAAACGAAAAATAAAGACTACCAAAAAAGCGAACTCACTTCTTTATCCACAAGTGCCAAAGAGAGACAAAAAGGAAAAAAATGCAGGCTTGCTGCTACAAAACTTTCAACCAATATCAATCCAAAAGTTGCTATTAATGAAAATTAAGAATTGCATTTTTAGTTTCTAATTTTAAACGGAGTGTACTTTGCAGCTTTCATCAAAGTCAATACGCTTTTGCGTCCATAGTATATGAAAAAGGTTTCATCCATTAATTATAAATGACTACAGTCCAAGTTCAAAAAGTAGTTAGCGCTATCTTGGTGTTTTCTCATAAAAATTGTAGGTCAAAGGTGATATAAGAACGCTACTACCACT
This sequence comes from Arachis duranensis, assembly GCF_000817695.3. NCBI lineage: Eukaryota > Viridiplantae > Streptophyta > Magnoliopsida > Fabales > Fabaceae > Arachis > Arachis duranensis. The sequence continues at coordinate 1,429,648 of NC_029781.3, read as the reverse complement.
AATCTGCATTAAACGAACGTAATCAACATGAAAATGAGTATGAGAATCATAGATGAAAGGAAATTCACATAGTCACTGTTTTATGCCAAGTCCATGTAGTAATGCTAGCCATTGCTAGTGACAGTAGTAATACATCATGTAGACTAACATTTTATCCCAAATTAAATATAATTGGGTTATTTGGACTCGAGTCATTCAAAATAACAAGTCTTCATATGAAATTCAAAACATATGCTTTAAAAATAATGTAAAAACTCACCGCTCTCAGCTGCTGTATAGACTTGTATAGTGCCTTCTTAGATACACACATCACTATGACATAGTAGTCTGCTATTACTTTCCCATCCTGTTTGCAAAAAATAGGATTTATAATGGGTCTCTGCAGAAGATAATCACATGTTCCTCTTAAAATTGAGAAAAAATTATAGTGAAAAAATAATGATACTGCTCATAATCACAGTAGATAGTATATGACAAATTTTACTATTGCAAAAAACAAATGCTGTAAGGAAAGCTCTTACCGGTGAAAAAAAATGAAAAATAAAAATAACAACACTTTTATAAAGATGACAAACTTTCTTCTTCTAATATATCTAGTCAAATGAAAACTATTTTTTCTTTCCCTTTTAGTTTCACTATCTGTTGTACAACTTTTAAGTAGTGGTGCAAACATTTTACATAAAAAGATAAAATGACTAACCCAATCACCATCAAAAGTTTAGCAATCTCCCCATTTTACAATCCTTCTAGAAATGCTGTGATCCCTTAACTTAATAATGCTCAATTCACACATTAAAAGACCTTCTAATTACAAATTCTGAAAAGAAATTTATTGTTGATATCTTAAGTTCTTCTACATTATTAGGTCCTTATGCATGTATTAAAACCATAAGTTACAAGAAGAGAAAAATAATATAGATCCATACCACAGAGCATGATATACAGTTCTACAGGAACCTGCAATTAAAAATAAAGTGGTAAACAGGTAAAGCATAAGAATGCAAAATGCAAGTAGGTGCTATATAAAAATGACCAGAAATCCATAAAGAATCAACCAACTCAAACATAAGAAGTCCAATTACAGCTAACATGTCAAGATTCTTTCTGATAAATACTAGTTCTTTTGTTAAAGCATGCATATTGTCAAACAATTATTTTCCCAAGAATGTAAAAAACTTATTCTTTAACTGATTATCAACAAATAAATGCTTTAGTTAAGAGCATGAACACCTTGTCCAATTTGTTCTTCAATAGTCAAGTCTTTCCACAAAATTTCATAATCCAAGCAATCAGTGTCCACATCAACTTTATTATTGACAGCACAACTTCCGGCACTTCCACAGGTGCTAGCACTACTTGTGCTGTTAATATTGATGGACGAGGACTAGGATCCTGAAGCCTCATTGTTACTAAGGTGATTCCTTTCACCTCCTTGGTGTTCTTGCTTCTGATTAACTGACTGATTTTTTTTATGATCATTTGACAAGAAAGGCACAGCAACACAGACATCCTTTGCCTCCGATCCTTTTTGATCATTTGCTTTCCATGGCCATGCCATTGTTTTCTTTTGAATCCATGCTTTAACCCTAGACATTATAATCTTGTGAATAGATTTTCCTTTACTATTATCGACAGATTTTTTCAGACTTTTTCCTTGGGATCTTTTCTCACCATGAGAAAATATACCAAAAGGGAACTGCATCACATCATCTCTGTGTATACTAGCTCTACTGCAATTAGCATCCTCTCTATGGTCTGCAACACCAACTTCTGAAAAACTAAAATACTCATATTGATGACTTCCTCCGCTCCCGCTTTCACGATCACCGTTATTTTCTCCTGTTTGAATTCTTGACTTAACTTTGTTACTTACCTTTGATGCTTGTTTAATGGTTCTAACATCAAGCCATGCTATGCTATACTAGTATAAATTACGGAAACATGAAATTTACAACACTAACTAAATTCGAGAACTTGGATGCTATAGAAGTTTGGAGAGGCTGCTGAGTATCAAGGCCAAGTTTATTTGAAATGCTACTTCTAAGAGGCCTAGAGCCTGAACCTGATTCAGCATTGTTTGCAGCCAAGCACAGAACTCTCGTTTCAACAAAGAGCTGCAAATCACTTGAGACATAGATAATCCCAACTAAACTTCCATCATCATCATAGAAAGGAGTATTCGTCACCACCGCCAAGAACTGCTCTCCCATCTTGTTCTTGACCGGGAATTGTCCAGTCCAGCTCTCTCCCATTACGACACGGTTCACAATATCATCAGCCAAGGCAAAATTCTTGGAGTCAACAATCAGCTCAATCCCATCCTGCCCAAGAACTTCCTCCGCAACATAACCATACAGATTTTTGGCACCCAAGTTCCTGAAAAATCATTGCAAATCAAATCCAAGAGAGTAAAGGGGCAGAAAAAACTCTAAATGTAGGTCCGTCACTCCCCACAATTCATGCAATCAACAAGACAAGACAGGACAGAACATATCAAAACCAACATGCACATCCATTTTAGTTAAGGACTTGTCATCTCCAAAATCCAAATCATATATACGGGTTGCGCTACGAAGATGAGCGGACAAGAGAGACGACATAGGGAGAGGAAGAGAAAAGGCATCTATGAATTGAAAATGCATAATGATTAACTAACCTCTAAGTGTTGAGGCAGCGTCTTGTGCGACGGCGGCAGAAGCAGGTTGCGCGGTGTTGGAAGCAGGTTGCGGCGTCGTCGTTGCGGCGGCGAGGATAAGCGAATGAAAGATACAGCAGAGGAAGAGGATAAGAGAATGGCAGTGATTGAAATTAGATGAAAAACTTTGGGAGGCATGCTCCTCTTCTCCAAATCTAAAATTAAAAAGAAAAGGAAAAAAGTGTAAAAAACAAAAATTAGAGGGATCAATATCTAATTATTAATGTTTTCAAAAAAATAAAAAGGGGATATATTTTGTAATTATTTTGATGATTGTTAGTTATACTCCTATATAAAAGTAGGAATAAAGAATCCATGGCCCAAAAGTATATATATTATGTGATTTGGCAGCGTGTTACTTTAAAAATAATTTGAATTTTTTTTGACAGAAAAAAAACTTTCATTTAAGAAAATAGACAAATCGCACTTACATATTGCAGAAGAAACATTTGATTTGAAACTAAACAAGAAAATAGATAAGTTCTATGTTGAACTATTGTCTGAGAGGAGGCGCAAAGTTCGATTACAAAGAATCTTGTACAAGAGAAACAGATACTCGTTACAATCTCTTTTGTTTCTAAATCTACACAGAAAGTGCTGCACCACAGAAACTTATCTTCTCTTCTTCTCAGAATCGGTCTAAATGCTATCCGAAACTGTAAATATTTCTATAGATGAAAGGCCCTCGTTGTATCTTTATCTCAAACCTACGAAAACATCACCAACAACACTTATAAAAGAAACCAGTACACCACAAAAGGAGAGAGAAACACCACAAAGGGGTTATTTAATCTAGATCTGGATCTCAGATCGAGATCTCCAAAAATAAAAAACAACCAAACGAAACAGGCCACAAAGTAACAACAGAAATAAGTAGGGAAAAATAAAAAGAAAGGTTGCGAAAGGAAGAAGAGAAAGCAGATGATAGCAAGAGAAGGGTAGTGGAGAGTTGTTGCCGGCGGAAAGAGAGAAAGAGCTGAAAAGAGAGATATGAAGGGGTTGGGAAGGAGAGAAAAGAAAAAGGAACAAAAAGAAAAAGGGAGAAAATTTTACAAAGAAGAGGAATAGTAGAAAAGAGAAGAAGGGCCACCGCAGCCCAGGCTGAGACGGCGGCGCCCGCCCTTAAAAGGCTTCAACTCTGTTTCTTTTACTTGAGTAAGATATAAAACCAACACTACATACACAATTTTATCCTTTTTTGTGCTTCTAAAATAATTTGAACTTACAACAATATATATGATGCTCCTTTATACTTATAGCCTTATAGACTAATGAATAGAATTTACCTAAGAATGTAAGATCAAACTCTATTCACTCATGACCTTAATTTATTAAAAACTGTTTTTGGTATAGGCCCAAAAAGAAGAAAACTACAAAACTGAATCACGAGCCAGAGAGTAAAGAATTCATATTTCCAATCCTTGAACAAAAGAGTTTCTTTTACTGTTTTGGACAATGAACAAAGCGAGATAAACAGAGGAGATTGATTCAACCCAGTCTGTGAAGGACTTTGGCTAAGTGGACTGATATTTAACACCCACTCAATTCATCGAAATGGGCTGAAGCATAATTAACCTGGCCATTTTCGACAGCCAAATGATTTAGCCATTTTGTTCTTTATATTAATAAAAAGTGCTGATAGAAAAATTTAATATTTTATATATATACTAAAAAAGTGATATAAATATAATCTCTAATAAAAAGTGAAGAAAATAAAACAAAAGCTACAAGTGTGAAGATATTTTGGGACTTGGGAGGGAAAGAAATTGATCTCCCTGACACGTGACGTGAGGGAGTAGGCGTATTTCCAGTTTTGCCCAATGGCAATATTGCGTGCTAGAGTCTACAAGTTGGTTTCATGTTGAGAGTTAAATGTTACCAGTTACGTTGCATTATTATTGTTGGAGCAGCATCACTTCTTCCTTTAATAATGTTGGGTGGACCTTTCATAGTTAAATGATGAATAATGCGATCTGCCATGCTTTCCTTTTTCGGCAGAGTAGAGTAGACACAGTACACATACACTGCTCTGACCAAAGTTACCAAGTTCCCAACCTTCAATTTTTGGGAGACTATCATGTTTAAAGCATAGTTATTAAAACAGTCTCGATTCTGTCTTTTTGACTGAAAATCCGGACTCTTGATCGGAGCGAGTCACCCCCAAAACCGCATAAGCACGAGACCCGAAAGCAAATGACCCGACCGTCCAATTTTTATCAAAACCTGTGATCCAACCGATTTTTGTAACGATTTTATTAGATTAATAATGACTTTTGTAAATAACGAGTTTTATAATTAATCTAATAAAATAAAAAATATATTATTTTAAATTTTTTTTAAATCTTAATATTAGGATAATTATCTGCATGAATTGAATATTCAATCTTTGTTAACTGTGTATGAATAAATTGAATCAAAAGAAATAACTATTCAATTAAAAATAATGTACATAATTTTCTGTATATCTATTGAATTGAACATTCAACATATCTATTGTTCACATTATTTAGTATTCTCATTGTCTACTTATACTTTTTTCTTTTTGTAATATGGCTTCAAGTATAGAGAAATAATGAAAATAGTAAACAATATGAATAATAAAATAAAAAAAGAATATAGAATTAAAATCATAGATCAGATCATTAATTAATTATTTTTAATTTCAGATTTTGAAATTTAAAATATGTAGATTAACAATTAAACTAAATCATAGTTGGTCCAGTTATATCCAATTATCATGCTAACCTCCTTCTTCCATTTGCTATCTCCGGTCTGCAGAGGCACCCAGGCCGCTTCACTTCCCCTCTCTCCAGTCCAACGCCGCCCAGCCTCCAGCTGACACCCCATCTGCCAGCCGACATTGTCCAAGCATCTTCGCGAATGTCCAATTGCTCCGCAGCATCTCCGTGCATCATCTTTTGCGTTGCCTGTTTGCGTGCTGACCGTGTAGCCCCAGCCCCTTCTTTACCGTTGCAGCTTACCACCACAGTTAACAACGACCACCTCAACGCCAACACAGCAATACAGAATCTCCACCCCGTTTTCGCCTCCCATGGTCTTGACTGCAAGATTTTATGACGGTTCTCGCTTTTTCATCCTCTTTTTTCTTCACCACCTTTGCCATGAACCTCACAATGCCGCATAGCATGGATTCAAAAGGTTACGTCTACAAATGTGCAGATCAATGCTATGAGAAAGTATGCAACGAAAGTTTTATATATGCGGCTGGATGTTTATTTTTCATGCAAATGAAATATTTATTCTTAGGGTTATGTTAGGTAACCAATAACTTTTTGGAACAACATGAATAACTACCAATCAAATTAAAACATATTACACTTCCAAATTACCCACCTAAATCTTAATATTAGAATAACTATTCAGTAGTGAAATGAACATCCAATATATCTATTGTTCATATTGTTTAGTATTTTCATTGTCTACCTATACTTTTTCTTATTTTCTTAATGTAAATGAGCTGTTCATTCTTCATATTAATGAGATGTTTATTCTTCATGCAAATGGGATATTTGTTCTTAATACAACACTTGACGTTGGTGATGATGGAAAATGGCGGCACTGGAGAGTGGATTTGGATTAGAAGGGAGTATAATTAGGGTTAAAAGGGAGGGATGGTTAAAATTTTCAATAGTAAGGTTAAACGGATTTTTTTAAATTTGAGTTAGAGTGTTGATTTTTAATCTTCAGTGGACTAAAAAATTAGTCTTATTGTTCATATTATTTAGATTCTTTGTTATTTAATTTACCTAATAAAATTGTTTTTATTTTATCGAAAAATGATTTTTTTCATAGTTAAGAAAAAATTGAAATAAAAAAATCAGACTAATTGATCATTAAACTATTTTAATTATTAATTTATTGATCCAATCAATTTAAATATAATTTAACTAAAAGAACTATTTGATAATAAAATAATAAAAAAAATATATATATAAATAAATACAATTTTAACACAATTTTTAGTATAATTTTAAATTTTTAATAAAAATGACAAGGTTGACAAGAGTTAAAGACAATGAATGAGGACACTAAAATTGATCTTTTCAAAACATTCTTGTGATATTTTTTTATTTTGTTCATTAAATATGTTATTTTTTTAGTTTGCCTTTTTTTGTTTTTATGAAAAAAATAATATTTCAGGTATTTATAAAAACCATAAAAAAAAGACAAATGGAGATTTATTTAAAAAAAAATTATTGAATATGTCAAATTCATTTGTGTCATAAATATAAAAGATTTTTCTTGTTAAGTTGAAAGAGCACTTAGTGTTAAAGATTAAGCTAAGTTAATTTAGTAGTGATAAATTTAATTAAAAATATGTGTGTTCTTTAATAAAATTAAGAAGAATTCTAAGAACAAAATTTGTGTATGTAATTTTTGAAAATTACAGTAAAAATTCTATAGTCATTGTGGTGAAAATTAAATGTAAATCATATTACATTATATGACTGAATTAGGATATATAATGGTACAAAGTTCTTCTTTTTTCTGTCTCTAATTCTGTTTTATAAAATAAAAATAAAATATTTTTTGCATAATTGTTTTAGTTGATACTGTAATATCTAAAATCCAATCTATTTCAGTGACTTAAATAAAAAACAATCCTAAATTTTTAACCATTCTTTTTTAAGTGATTGATAACTTTGAGTGTCTAATGGCATCTGCATGATATTCTAATTTAAAAGTTATAAGAATAGAGGATGAATTACTTGAGTAATGAAATGAGATAAGTAGCTAGTGGCATGGCATTATTAGTAGTAGCTAATAGAAATTTCAACGGTATAATCACCCCATTATTCTGTTATTATATTATGAATATGCACGATGAGATGTGCTACAATGTGGAATGTGGATGGCCCCTTCCATTTTGGCGCCATTTGTAACTTGTGGTAGAAACTCCCTGTGGAAAAACAATGCAAATGCTACATAAAATCATATTCAGATTTCAGATGGCGATTTACCACCCGCTTTCTTTCTATGTTGCGCATGCATATCATGGATCCAACATGCCACATGTTCATTTTGTAAATCACTCTATATATCTAATTTGTATTTCTCTAATAAAATATATTTTGACCAAACCAAAACAAACAAAAAAGCCTAAAATTTTGTTTTTAAATATGACAACAACATCAACAACGATAAAGATAGAGTAGTTACTTCTATACCTTCTTTATATACTTTGTACTTTTAAGTTTTAACTGCTAATGTAAAATAAAAGAAATTTTCCAAAAGACTTCGTTACATTATTTTTGTTAATTATATTTATCCAACTATATATATATATATATACCGCATTTCATTATGGCTTATGAGAAGCATGTGTGTTGTGCATTGTTGTGGAGAATATAGGTACTAAACATAGACGTGGAACAATTTTTTCTAAAATAAGAGATGAAAAAATTGGACTATCCGATTTTTTTATTAAAAAAATTAAGTTTACTAATCGCCAATTAATATGAGAGAAAAAATTTAAATTTTGGCAAAAGTAATCGGACACTCTAATTTATATTTAAAAAATTAAAAAAATTTGAGTAGTCCAATTTGTATACCCAAAAGTCGGACACTTCAATTTTTGCTCCTGACACCAATTGCGTAAAACACCTATACATTTCATGTCCTACACCATTTTTCCTTCCACGTCTAAATTAAAAAGTGTTTCATTATTTCATAGTACATGATGCATGTGGTTGTGGCATGAAGAACAAATTAAATTATGATTAAAGTTTGTCCTTACTTGAAAAGCGATGAAACATATTCCGGAGGAAGCGGTATACGTTGGTGATCTTGTCTGTTGTATGGTTTATCCACTAAGAAGAGAGAGAAGAACTTGTTCATCATCGCATGAGAGGATAATTAACTTCTGGGCACACTGATGAGTGATGATCCTGATATGCATATATATATATATATATATTAATATGATTCTGATAGCATGAGAGTGTAATGCCTTAGCTAGCTAGCTAGCGTGTCGGGTATATTGCGCATTGCATTATTTGATATAATTTGTGAATGGTGTTAGTGGAATTCATAGCGGACCAATTTTATGTGATACTATTAGTGACCTGACAAGCTTTAAGCATCATGAAGATGAAGCTATGGCGGGAATGGGAGGACCTAGAAGACAAAAATACGAAACACTTAGCTTGAGTGGGCACCATGAATGAAAATATCAATTTTTGGTTGAATGAAAATGGGGCTGGCCTGCAAAAACCTGCAGTAGTGCTTCACACATTACCAAGATGTACTTAATCTCAATTCTATATGGTATTGTAACTGATCTAATCTAATATTATTGGATCACCCACTTTCTCTACAATTATTCTTAGAATGCACTACAAGTCCCATCAATGAAACAACCGCGCATGCCTCACCTGGATGTAACCTCAGCATTGCATGCACATACATGGCCAACAAATAGATTATATTGGTCAAATAATGCTATGTAAGCTCAGGTAGTTTCCAGAATAAGTCATGCTCTATGTGCTGGGAAAACTAGACACAATATCTTAATTATGTAAATTTAGTCAACATTTAATAATATTATTTGGGTGGTTACTATAATAATAAAGAAAATCTCATGAAGGAAGGAAAGAGAAAAAAATAGGACATGCATAAAACTTGTACGGGAAATAAAAATCTGGTTTTAATTTATTATGGTCTCCTACTAACTTAATTTAGTCATCACTCATAAGCAACAAAGGCCTTTTGCAATTACTTTCTATTCACATAATTTTGAAAAAATCCAAAAACAAACGTGTATAATATTATTAATAGCTATATAGCATTTGTACATGTCAGTGTAAAAATAGCAATAATTCAATTCTTCTCTTCTCTGAATTTTTTTTTTTAAATTGTCATCATTTTTTAATCTTTTTTAGATTCGTTTAAATAGATATGTATCAATCATAATAATTATACCGGTGGCGAATTTCGCATGCATATATTGCCTATTTTTCGATCAATGCAATTAGATATCTGTAGTAGCTTTTACTATATATTGAGACATTTTGGATGCTGCTGAATTATTGGTTATGGTTATTTAAATTGGATATTGGTATATTAGTTGAAGAACCGTAGGCAATATCTAACTGTTGTTTTTAGGTTTTTAATCCTTTTTTATGTATTGGGGAGAAATATTGTACATATACAGTTGGCAGAAACGGAAAGCCTAAATACTTATTGATGTGATCAATGTTTTATGAGTCCTGTTAGGAATCAATGGACTATTTGTACAATGTCTACAATAGAAATTACAAAATGAACATCTTTCATATTATCTAAAATAACCATCTTATTACTAAGAATAATAAACATATTTTCAAAAGCTTAAATTAAGGTTTATCAAGGATCGAACTCTTAACATTTCAAATCTAGAGCTTTAATACCATGTTATGATACTACTCATCCAAAAAACTCCAGCCAATGAAAAAAGGTAACACTAATGGTTATATCTTTAATACGCCATAAATCTCCATTGTACATATTGTACAAATATTCTATTGGCTCCTCATACTTTCCCATATTTTATAGGTAGGATATGCATTGCCTAGTTAAAAAGGGGAAGCACGGTGTGTTTAATTTGAGTGTGGTATTCAATTTCGTTTTACGTGAACATTTGACTAAATGATTCCTAATGTTAATGCAATTATTGAGTTGATTAGTACTTCTAGAAGAGACTAATCATTGAGGGAATTGAAATGGAGGATACTGGCATTGCTATATTGCTATAGTCTTAGTTACTCTTTACCTAAATAGAATAAATACGGTTACAATTGATCGCATGGAAGTGTCTAATAATTTTGGTGTAACATACCTACCTACCTACCATGTGTAGCTGGGAGGGTTGGGTAAAAATATAATTATTCTGAGCTTTGTTGCCTTTTATATATATATGACTGGAAAAAACAAACGAAATAATTTGAATTGGACTGGCTTTGCTATTTAAAGGTTAAAACCCATGAAATGACATGATGACAAAATTTGATTAGGTTTGTTGTTTGATTTTCCTTTCTTCATTCCATCTCCCGATAAATTAAAAACTAATTAATCAAAATTACACTTGTCCATGACCACGTACTATAGTAGTTAGTCTTGTTGAACGATTCTTTAAGTTAGGTTTAATTTAAAGCTATGTTAGGTCCTTTACACAACTTGATGAAATGAGCTTAGAGAGATGAATTTGTCTGTGCTCTCATAGAAGTGAAAGAGAAATTGAATGAGAGAAGCATGCGAGTTAGATGAAGTGATTTTATTATTACGGTGGATCACATACACATTTACAGTTTTACACTATATATACAGTTAGACTATATATAGTAATACCATAACAGCAATTTTTATTAGGAGTGCGAGTGAAATTAGGTTTGTCCTAATTTAGATTCGACCCTTGATATATACTAAGCCTATTTTTTAGACCATGACCTAACTCTAAATTCGATGAAATCTAAATATTTTTAGGTCACAATTATACTGGATCTAAACTGGGAGAAAACTAAACCTTTAAAGTTTCAATAATAATTTATAAAGAAATTTATTTATAATGTATTTATCTATAAAAAAAAAATTTGTTATTGAGAAGTTGATATTCATATTTAAACTTGAATTTGTTCATAAATTTTAATTTGATGCTTCTTTAATCTATTTTCTAATTTAACAAGTATGATAAAAAATAAAATAATAAACTTATAATTAATATAATATAATGTTATAATTAATTTAAAACATATACACAATTTTTTAGTTTTCTTAATATACACATGGGTCGGATAAAGTCGGGTTTGCCTTGACTCGGACTTGACCCTAAATAATGACCAGATCTATTTTAAAACCCTTACCCGACCGTAGACTTGATGAAATCATACCAAGTTAACCTCTAAAATGTTCAGATCTAAATCGAGTTTTTAGACTGAGTCAGACCATGTACTCTCCTAACTTCTACCACTAACAGTATAAAAAAATTACAACTAAGTCTCCGATCGATATTAACTTAACTAACTATAGATTAAACTATATCATTAAAAGTGAAGAGTAAAAATATTCTTATTAGATTTGTGTTAAAGTTTTATATATATATATGTGTGTGTGATTTTTTTTCCAAAACCGTCAAAACTAATTTGGCAGTTTGCCTAACTAATTTTGGCAGATAAATAGGCTTCACATCTTAAGAAGCAACCCCTACGATATTATTTCCTGAAATAGTTCTAATAAAAACGATACTACCTTTTTTACATGCTATATATACTAAAATATATTTACTGTTTGTAAAAATATTTACACTTAATTAATTTTTTATCATCATAAATAAAAACAAGGTATTATTAAAAAATAGGCATTGAACATTACTAGTCTAATAAGGAAGATCGTACATATCATTTTTAGGTATGGTGGCAGTGTTCAAGTATAACGTAATAAGAAGAACAAAGTTTATAGGGAATTGTTGGTATTATGGTATATATAGATCCTTGATAAGCATGTTAATGCATTGTTGACTATACTAGCTTATATGCTAGTGATGCTTGATAACAAAAGCTTAATAAGTTGAAGAATTAAATAATGGACCTGCACTTGCTAGATATATATAGCAGCTATATATGCCTTCCATTTATTGGAAGCTGCCACTTTCGGCGGGTTCTGTTTTTTTTGATATCCTAATTACCAGTCTTATAGAGATAGAGATTGGATGATGACGACGTTTTCAAATTTGAATTTAAGATTACATTCTTTTGAGTTTTGTCTCTTTCCATCCCTATATTTGAAGGTCTAATCCTCATCTTAGTCAAGGATATTATTGCCTTCTTATTTTAGCAAACAGACATTCAAATTCAATGGATAGATGAAGTAATTAAATTAAACTTCTCTTCTTATTCACGTCCTTTCAAAAGTGTCTTCTTCGTTATCCAAGTGAATTTGCTCTTTTAAATACATAATTATAACAAAAGTGTTAGGAGATTATTAAATTTTATAATTTATAATTATTAATTAGTTATTATTAGTATTTTTAATAATGTAAAATTATATTTAATAGTATAAAATTATTTATTATTTTTGTCGATTAAGTACTAGTCAAATTTTAATAAAACTAACTCATATATTTTTTTTAATTATAAAATTAAAAAAATCCATAAATAAAATAACAAAAAAAGTATTTTTTTTTATTATAGTACTACTAAGTATTTTTTAAAAATAATCATTTATTCAACTTTTTATTATATATAACACATAGTATATGTTTTCTTTTTTATTATATATAAGGTAAAAAATGGGTGATCATTTATTCAGGCTTTTATTATATATAACACATAGTTACATAGTATATATTTTCTTTTTTATTATAGTAGAAACTCAGGTGCAGTCGATTTCACGTGAAGTTAATAGTTAAAAGCCGTTAGATGATTTAAATAATTTGACTAAATTTTTATCTAACGACTCTGAATTATCAACTTCACGTGAACTGTAGCTGAGTTTCCATCTTTTATTATATATAAAAGGTAAAAACCGGATTCACCATTAACACGTACTAGGGCACATGGCACTATCTGTGTGCTTCGTCCTATATCCATATATCACAATAATTGGGTAAAAGGCTTTTCTACATATATAAATTAAACGGAATCCATATTACATTATTTTTCTAAACGAAAATTAAGTACATTATAATCCTCTTTTAATATTAGTATAAATCGTGTTATGATGTATAGCTTCTTTAGATTAGAACATAAATGGTCCTACTCTAAAATGATAGAAAATAATTTATGAGTAAAATCTAGAATTTTTATAGTATAATTTAAATTAATTTATAAATAAAAATTGTTATAATTTATTACGATTTAGATCGGTTTAAATATTTAACACATATTAATCTAGGATGATTTATCTTTATCTCTTGTTAAAATTTGAATTCATAAAACGTTTTAGGTAAGATGATTTACGTTATAATTTAAAATCGACAGTTCAAGACGATTTATATAAATTTAAAAAAAAATTGTATTTGATTTTTGTTTAAAGAAATTATATAATATTGCTTTTTTAAATTTATATTTGTAAAAAAATTTGTGTAAAATATATTTTTTATTCTTAAAATTTGTCAAAAATTTTAAAAATTTNTTGGTGACTAGGAATGAAGTGACAAAACTTTGTTAGACTTACTTGTATTAAATATTGTCCTTGTGATATTGAAAATTTAGATGTACATTTGATATAAATAAAAAAATTGGATAGAATTAAAATAAATTAAATATAGAAATATTTTTAAAATTTTTAAATTATTTTTAAAATAAAAATAGTGTAAATTATCACTGTTACCGTCTCTTTATATATATTCAATTTTTTTAATTAATCGTATAACGTGTGACATTTTTTATAATAATTCTTTTAAATAATATTAAAAGGATGTGAGAGAAAATATTATATAATAAAATATCATATATTAGAAACAGTTGAAAAAAAGAAAATAAGGGAATCTATTCTAAAAAAAGTGAGCAATTAAATATTCTTCAATATCACATTATAACAAAGTGATAGATATGTACTGCATAGGACAAGAAAATACTTTCTTATATCTTATATCTAAAACACTATATTTGATTGATCTTAGGTTGATATTTTCATTTATAAATTTCAGTAAATTAAAGTTCTCGTTTAATAAGAATTAAAATTTTGATTATTTATCTTTTATTTTAATCTTATTATACGTGGATAGGATATAAATTTCATTCAACTGTTGAAATATAAAAAAGGACAAGTGCTTAATTAGCATGCAAAGCACAAGTTGAGATAGAACATAGAAGTGGACAAAATTAAAAAAAGAAAGCATGTAGTTGAGATGACAGAGGACGGAAAGAGAAGCATAATATAGTAAGGTGAAAGGAAGAAGAAAGTGGTAAATGGAAGTTCATCAGCCACATGAAAATAAGGGCATCCAGCATCTCCCATTCTCGACGGCAATGCAATTCATTGGTCCCATTATGAGTATTAATTAATGCCTCTCCTTTCACAAAGGGAATATCTCCCCTTTTCTGCACATAACAATTTTATTCAATTATTTAAAAATATCAAATCATCTAACGGCTCTCAAATATCAAATTTACGTAAAGTAGACTATACCTGAATTTTCACCAAATTATACGGAAAGAAAAAGTATGTACAGCATTGAGCCACATACATAATGGTTTTATCAGTGAAGGCAATATAATTAGCAAAAATTAAAGAGATGCGCTTGAAAGTAATGCTTGCTTGCATGCATGTTCTCTTGTTCTAAAAATCTTATTACTCTAAACATAACATACACATAACACTGCAGGTAGGGCTCTTTGGAGAACCAAAAGCCCTGCATTAATGGAACATATCATGTGTACCCACGTGAGCTACTTTATTTGCAAATTACACAACTATGCTAATTCAATCACTCATCCGAGTGCCATGTGTATGTGTGCAGGAGCCACCACCAGTGGAACAAGAGTCTCAAAACGAATTAGTAATTTTTAGATGAGTATAAAAAAATAATGTCATTTAAATTATAATTTATTAGTTCTTTAAAATAAATTGTTAATTATTGTTGATTTTGTACTTTTCATAAAATATGTGTCTATTATCTAAATTTAAAAATGATTAACTTCTCACGTTATCACTTTATCAACCTCCTTATTTTAATAAAGAATCTTGATCCCGAATTTTTATTCCAAACTGAACTCTGATGTATAGCATTTTAATGAGTTATTTTTACAATGAATTAAAAAAAATTATTCTCTATAATTAATTATGCCACACATATTAAAATAATTTTATTATATAAAAATATTACTTATATACTAAAATTATCAATTATGTATTTATATATAAATGTATATAATATTTTATAGTTTAATATATTTGTATACCAAATCATAGTTTATTCTATTTTTTTAATCCTTGTATAAAATTGTGACGGATTGTAATTGCTACAATTTTTGAAAAGAAAAATCACAATAAAGTTACGGCCATTTTGTTAGTTTTTAAAAAAAAAAACAATAAAAAATATAGTGACAATTATATCAGCAGTTGCTAGAAATAATCGTAAATATATTTCTTTGCGTTTTAAAAGATGGTGATTTTCATAATGCTCGTAATTGTTTTGTAACGATTTAAAATCATGCATTACAATTTTTTAGATAAACGGTACGGTAAAAATTCAGATGCAGTCGATTTCACGTGAAGTTGATATTTCTATTGTAATGATTGTTGATTTGTTACATACACAAAATAAAATTAAAATTTATTTCAATACTTAACACCAACGAATGAGTTAGTTACTCGATCAACTTAATTTAACTAGCAAGTTCATATATAATAAAGAAAGATATTGAAACGAAAAAAAAAACGCGTGAATATAAAATTGGAGTAAAGTTCCATGCATGCATGCAAGATTTAATTTCATGTAAGGTTCCCAAGTATGTAGTGAAGGACAAGTTTACTATTATATGAACAATAATATACGAAATATACACACAAGAAACTTTATTTTTAACTTTTTTTTTCCGGGTAATGGCCACAAAACTCGTATTCATCATCTGGCGTTGGAAATAAGGCCTAAAATCCAAATTCCGTTTGGGTTTAGTCATAGTTTTGCTGGGAAACCTGTAATTTGGTATCGCTAATTACTTAGAATTATTACTGAACTATATATAGATAGCAATCATAAGGACCACTTTGATGATGAGCATCTTACTTTCAATTTGCAGGACCATAAACCACTTTTTTTTTTTAGGTCTTCTAATCGTTATAGGACAAATATTCTTTTTTTCTTCCTAGCTTTGTTTCTATCTTCTTCTTAATTATTTCATTGTAATTTTTTGCTTAATTTATTATTAGAGAGTGAAAATTGTTTGTACTTTGTACGGATTCAATTTGTATTTGATAAAATTTAAAAATAAAAAAAAAACTATCAATATCTTATTCATCAGATTTTAATTACTATTATATTAAAGTTAGTTCAAGTATCATATACTTCTCTTCTGGACAAACAAAGCTTGAATTTGAGACTTGTGGATGACAAAATTTCTCTAGTTCCATCATGATTTATTTCTACTCATTCAAGATTATCTCTTATAAAAAAATTTAATTGTTATATAATTATAGTATTAAATTTTTATATATACTAATATTTATCGAAAACAAATAATAAAATTAATTATTAATATCTACGTGTTAATATTTAAGTATTAAAACTAAAATTAATTCTTTTACATACATGCATGTACGATATATATCCATATGTGATATTAAAATAGGACCTTATAATATTATAATGGAACTTAACTATCAAAAAATCATTCAACTGGACGGGATTCCTTTTGAAGCAAATGAAGTGCATCATATACTGAAATATGAAATGGGAGGTCGTGGCGAATTGCATTGATAGTGAGCCCCATTTGATACCATATGCAAATGCTAATTATGTGTCATTTCAAGAACCAACGTAAGTGAGCCCCAATTGATACCAAAGCCAAATGCTTATTAAGGATTGGATTTGGATCCTATGCGCCTTACTGCTTCTTTTCTTATATAGGAACAAATTAAAGTCATTTCTAGCCCATCTTCATTTCTTTGAGAAAACAGTCCATTAGTCTTGTGGCAATATCTGTCTTTAATTATATCTTCTTTTTAGTATTATCGTTTCTTAATAATTATTTAACGATAATAAAACAGTCAGAAATTTCTCTTACTTTTCCAAAAGCAAGTTTCTTGGGAAGCCTTGAATATTCGTTCATGAAATTGATTACAAAATGGGTTTGACTTAATTGAAAAAACACAACCAACCCAACAACCAGAAACTTAATGAGTTGTGATCTTCTATTTCGTTTTTATTTTCACAAAATTCACGTGCCCCATTACACTTTTTGGTTTTTGCTTTAAATGTTGGCAACTTTTGATGAATAATAAGCTAACTGAAGTACTGAACCACAAACTTCAAAAAAAAAAAAATGATTTTGTTAGGTAGACAATAATTTTTTTAAACAACGTAAATTTTTGAAATTGACCGAATAAAGTAAGAAAATACTTCATTCCCAAATTATTTTCTAAACTTTAACATTAGGATAACTATTTGCATAGTAAATTGAACATCCAGTCATTGTTAATTGGGCATCAATAAATCAAATAAAAAAAATAACCATCCAATTAAGAATAATTTTAACATAATCATTTGCTTACCTATTGAATTGAACATTTAATATATCTATTATTTACATTGTTTAGTATTCTCATTATCTCCCTATACTTTAAAAAAAAAGAAAAACATAAGTAGACAATGAAAATACTAAACAATGTAAACAATTGATATATCGGATGTTCATTTCACTAGGTGTGCGAATAGTTATTCTAATATTAAAATTTAGGTGGATAATTTAAAAATGTAATGTGTTTTAATTTGATTATTGATTGTTCATGTTATTCAAAAAAATTATTGGTTACCTAGCATATCCCTTAAAAAAAAACAACATTAGCAAGGGGCCGGGTTGGCAGGTGATATATTTCACTGCTTAATTATTATAAGAATTATAACTTTGCTTATAAGAATTTTTAACAAAACCCAAATAATTATATTTTATTTGTCCGTGTAATGTTAACATCGTTTGAACACTATATCTTTTGCATAATGTTGTGATATTCACGAGGATCATGATTCATAGGGTAACCCTACGTGGCTACGTCCTTACCAAACTAGAAACAAACCATGATCAAGAGTTCCACACGGTTTTCCTTATTAACCACAAAATGAATTGCAAGAATTTGGTAATTAATTAATCTGATGAATTATTCAAGAAGATGAAAGCAGTGAGCACGTGATGATCATGGACAATTGTAACTGTGTGTTCTTCATCTATCTATCTGGATACCATGCATTCCACGATAGGTAGTGGGGCAACTCTTGCAACTTATTGCTGCTACCATGGACAACCCTCAACTTGCATGTTTCATGTTTCTACTAACCTCACCTCTTAATTATATAAACTTTGATCCATAAACTTCATTTCTATATATTATTAATGGTGTTGCATGATTATTGACACTACTACGATGCTACTACTTCTTTTACTGTCGACTCTGTCTTATGATATTATTAATAACAAGGACAAAAAGAAAAAGGTATCCCCACTACCACCTAATTTTTCCAAAGAAAGAAATATGCATTTTAATATTCTATTCAATTTAACTCTTTATTGAAATTAAAATTGTGTCAGATAATACATTTTATTGTGTATTTATTGTGTTATGAGAAGGCAGTTATAATTCTCTGTAGTAGCATAAGGGATAAATAAAAGATAAAAGATTAGGTAGAGTTTAAGTGATTGTTTGGACGCCATTATTTTGATAAAAAATAATCTTTTTTCAATGAAAAAAAGATTTTTTTTTTATATTTTAGCGTGTTTAGCAAATTTTTAATAGTAAAGGTAAAAGATGTTAGAAAAATAAAAAAAAACATCTTTTTTGAGAAGCTGTCATTTACATCTTTTTTTTAAAAGATTTTTTTTCTTTGAAAAAAAAAAGATGTTTTTCATGTAATAAATAAATAAAAAATACTTTTATATTGTTATATTCAAATATAATTGATAAATAAAAATATCTTTTTACATGAGATACCCAAACATAAAATTACTTTTACTTTTTCATAAAATCTTTTAAAAAAAGATAACTCGCAAAAAGATCTTTTCTTATAAACTCACCCAAACAAATCTTAAGATTTCTGATTTGCTACAATTAAGTGACAAGTAAGTGTTGCTCTGAGCCCTGAGCTTGAGGCTAGCGGAGGAAACTTGGAACATGGACCACAGAGTATAGAGGTAAGAAAAATCATATGATATACTATATAGTTTTATGAGTAACAAAGATTGCAATGAGCATCTTTTATTATTTAAATTAGTTGGTAATTGTGGAGGAAATTAGATGCAGTGCAGGATTTTGAGCTTTATAAGAAAGTAAAAAAAATTCTGTTTTGTATGGTATCCCCCCAAAGCAAGTGGGGTTCAGTTCTTGCATCCATTATCTCTTGGAAAAGATTCTTGTAAGATACTCATACGCACGGGACCATTGTATTTATATACTACTACTACTCACATATCAGACTATGTCTTTCACATGCTCATTTATTGGATGAGAAGAACAACTAACAACAACTGACTTAATAACTAACCACTGCATTACAAGGTGGCTTATAGATAACATATCACTTGAATGTTTATTGGTCCACGTGTCAAACACCTCTTCAACTCCAAACTTTACAGTAACCATTTGCAATATCCCGTGCTTCACTAATCACTACACATGTTACTATTTCATATGCAGCTAGAAACATCATTTGCAGCTTCTTTAAATTTGTAGAAAACCCTCTTTGTCTGCCACTTGCAACATCTTCTAATTACCCTACAACGTTTTTACCTTGTTTGGTTTGCATTATCATAAGTCATAGAGTCAACAAAGGGCAGGGTGAGTATAAATATGTGGGCATATAACCAAAAGGTTTCATTCAAGACTCAATCAATTGCTTGACAAACATGTCGCTTTCCTGTGCCAAGAACTTCTTCCAGAGGTTCTGGATGGATGAATTCCAAATGCCAAGTCTCTCACACAGCAGCTTCTTGAACAATGACCTCTTACCATCTCTTGGAGCAAGAATAAACCAGGAAACTCGCCTTCGAAAATACATAGTTTCGCCTTTCAACCCACGTTATAGGTACCGGTACCAGTACCTTATGTCTTCCATTCCAATCCAATCCAATCGAATTCGAGAGTAAAGCTTAGCTTGATGTATGTTGTTATGTATGTGTTATGGCAGGGCTTGGGAGATGTTACTGGTTGTTCTAGTGGTTTACTCAGCCTGGATTTGTCCCTTTGAGTTCGCTTTTCTGACTTACAAGCAAGACACGCTATTCATCATAGATAACATAGTGAATGGCTTCTTCGCAGTTGACATCATCCTCACATTCTTCGTGGCATACTTAGACAGCCACTCATATCTTCTGGTTGATGATCCAAAGAAAATTGCAATCAGGTACATATCTACCTGGTTTGCCTTTGATGTATGCTCCACAGCACCCTTCCAGCCAATCACCCTCCTCTTCACAAACCACAGCAGTGAGATTGGTTTCAAAGTCCTTAACATGCTTCGATTATGGAGGCTCAGACGAGTCAGCTCTCTTTTTGCCAGGTTCACCTCTCTAGTCTCTACCACACCAACTACTTCTACTTGCATCTCATACTTCCTTCCACCTCATTCTTTTTTGCTTTCAGACTCGAAAAGGACATTCGCTTCAACTACTTCTGGACAAGGTGCACAAAGCTTATTGCTGTAAGCCATTCATCCATCCTTGATCTCTACCTTCTTTCACTTCAACAAACTCAATTCATTTCACACTATTTCAGGTAACATTGTTTGCAGTCCATTGTGCCGGCTGCTTCAACTATCTGATTGCAGATAAGTACCCGGATTCAAAGAGAACCTGGATTGGCGCCACGTACCCGGATTTCAAAGAAGAAAGCCTCTGGGACAGATATGTGACTGCAATGTACTGGTCCATTGTCACTCTTACAACCACCGGCTATGGAGATTTGCATGCAGAGAACACCAGAGAGATGCTGTTTGATATCTTCTACATGCTCTTCAACTTGGGTTTAACATCATACATCATTGGAAACATGACCAACCTAGTTGTTCACTGGACCAGCCGCACCAGAAACTTTGTATGCTTCTCTTCTCCACTAATATTCTTCTTCTTCTTTTCATTCAGTTCTAGTCAATCAATTCTGGTTTGAATGGCACAGAGAGATACAGTGAGAGCAGCCACTGAATTCGCTTCCAGAAACCATCTTCCACCACGGATACAGGATCAGATGTTGTCACACATATGCTTGAAGTTCAAGACAGAAGCATTGAAGCAGCAAGAAACTCTGAATGATCTGCCAAGGGCGATTCGTTCAAGCATTGCACACCATCTGTTCTTTCCAGTTGTGCAAAGGGTCTACCTCTTCAAAGGAGTCTCCCATGACTTCCTTTTCCAACTGGTAACATGATAATAATAATTTCTTCTTCAGCTTTGTCACACAACAGTATCAAACTCCTTAAATAAATAAATAACAGGTTTCAGAAATGGAAGCCGAGTATTTCCCACCCGGGGAAGATGTGGTACTGCAAACCGAGTCGTCTACAGACTTGTACGTTCTGGTTTCAGGGGCAGTGGTGAGTTACATAAAGAATCGATGAAGCTATGAGTGCACGCATGTCAGAGAATGCTTACTGAGGCTTTTCTATTGTTGCAGGATCTTGTTCAATACGTGGATGGCCAAGAACAAGTATGTCATGCTATTCAAACATTAGTGTTTCATTTGTTTCCCCCCAATCAAATTAGAACTGAACATGAATTGTTATCGTTTCAGCTCTTTAGAAAAGTATTTGCAGTAGATACGTTTGGTGAGATTGGTGCGTTATATCATGTACCTCAGCCTTTCACAGTTCGGACCACAGAGCTTTCTCAAATTCTAAGACTCAACAGAACATCACTCACCAATGTTTTGCATGCAAATCCCAGAGATGCGCAGATCATAACAGATAACCTCTTCATGGTAATTACAATTCAGTTATGGCATTTGGCATATCTCTCTCCCTGCTATTACAACGTTCAATCATTGCTTGACAGAGGTCAAAGGGGCATCAAGAGCCAGGCTTGGAATATCCGAGTGCGGATCCTAGATTGTTTCTTCAGAAACTGCTTCACGGAGGCAACAAAAGAGGCAGATTTTCCCGCACATGTACGGATTCTGAGGCCAATTTGCAGGATGATCAGCATTCAATCAGTGCTGAAGATGGAAAAAGAGATGATCAAGACATGGTTGAAATTCTGCTTGAGAGAGACGCAAATGCAAATACCCCAAAAGTTCCAGTGCAACAGCTCAAAAGCAAGAGCATCTCTGACCAAATAGTGACTTGTGAAAAGGAGATGAAATCTTCAGGAGAATATAGAATACAGGTTGTGGAGCCAGAAATACTTAACCTTGATAGGAATGACTCAACCATGAACAAAAGAAAAGATGCTTCTGGGTTCATGAAGAAGAGAGTCACAATCCACTTGCTAAGCGGGTGCAAAACTAACCCACAGGGACAGTACGGAAAGTTGATCATCCTTCCTGAATCATTGGAAGAGCTGCTCAACATTGCTGGTAAGTATATTTAATTATCAACCTATTATACCTGCCTTCTGCTTTTCAGTTTCTTTTGTTACATTCATAAATCAGTAAAGAAATATTCTCAATACAACGTTATAACTATTAACTTGGAAAACTGCAGGTGAAAAATTTGGAGGCTTGAAACCTACAAAAGTAATTAATGAAAAGAATGCAGAGATAGACGACACAAACGTCATTAGAGATGGGGATCATCTCT
Organism: Arachis duranensis; assembly: GCF_000817695.3. Classification (NCBI taxonomy): domain Eukaryota; kingdom Viridiplantae; phylum Streptophyta; class Magnoliopsida; order Fabales; family Fabaceae; genus Arachis; species Arachis duranensis. Next base: position 1,406,519 of record NC_029781.3, on the reverse strand, counting down.
TCTTTCTTTGTAGTGATAGTGAAAATTTGACATTATGATATTAGCAGTGCACAAGCAATGGTAGGTTGTACCTTTAGAAAGCTAATGTAATGTCATAATCAAATTGGAAAAAATGATACAATTCAATTACAACATAGGCTCTTTGTTTATGATGGTGGAAACAAAACTTTACAATCTCATTAATAATTTAAGATAGGGGTAGTTACTAGTCCAAGAAAACCAAGTCATATAATCAAGTGACTGTCCCTGTAATGTGTTTGCCAATGTACTTCACGATTTAATCAAACAGTATTTCGCAGTAATCAATGCCTTTACAACCAGAAGTGCTCTCGCTCAGCCAAAAGAGATGCCTGGGTAGCCTTAAACGAATCATCTCACTTTTGCGTTGCCGCAGTCTGGATTTCTGAAAGCTCTGCCTAATGAATGCTATTGACAAATAAAACTTAACTCTTCAACTTGATCGGTATAGGATGCGCCTCCGTGTTAAAGACGAACTTATCCAGTGGAATGAGAGAGCTGTCCGCAAAAAGCAAGTATAAGTACTTGAGTGTTTCTCCTAGAAAGAAAGTCTCCATTTTGTCTCTTTTATGCGGAGGAATACTAGTTACGTCATCCAGAGAACAATAACCACCAGTATCGACCTTTGTGTATTTCTCAAAAGCTTCAAAGATTTGCCAACCCCATTCGCGGTATCTGTAAGACAAAATATATATTTAAGAAAATTATTATTACCGCAACAAAAGAAAATATAAATCAACCTTAGATATAAGAGAAGGAGGGGGATCATACTTTGGATCTTCAGTAATGCGGTATAAAACAAACAATGACTCCACAGTCTCAGGTCTCAAGAGATTATGACGATCAGCAGGTTTTATTATAATGTCATTCACGTATTCTGAGCTCTTATTCCCTCCATCAAGATCTTGTTCAGAATACTCCTATATAAAACAGATGCTACATGTCAAGTCTCCATTCTTGCTATATAATAATGCAAGAAAACAAATAATAGCATATACGGCCCCACGGAGCAGAGCAGAATTTACTTTTGAACGGTTTACCAAATAAACAATTCAAAGTGCCACAATAGTCTCACAAACCTCAGTATGAAAGTAAGCAATTTCAGGAGCCAGACCAGTAGAAGTTACTGCATACATCTCAAAGCATGTTTTAGCCAGATCTTCTGCAAGCTTCATATTCTCCAGATCTTCAAAGTTAAGCATGTTGTTTTTCATTGCTTGTTCTCTTGTGAGGCCTTTGGTGGCACCCAGTGCAAGAGTACCAGATAAGAAACACACCTGGATTGGTTGCATTAATTTACATAAACGTTATTAGGACAATGTCAACACATACACTCATTTACAACTGGTTAAAATGCTTGGCTGAAAGACATTTTCAAGAGCATTAAAGTCATATAATAACCTATCTTATGGCTCTTAAGCAATACTGCTAATGTAAATGCTGATATCTTGGACCAATCACAATATCGCACAGTTCAGCCAATCACGGTTGTGACCATCTAATTTCCTAGAATTCTTATGTAACACTACTACATAGGCTCATTTTTCTTTATTCAAATTCATTCTACAATTATGAAATCATCATCTGACAGATGTGAAAACATGAATGCCTATACGGAAGTACTTGAAACAAATACTGTTCCTTGTACATAAAACAAACTCGGCAGAAATTTAAGTTGTTTGTGGAACAAATTTTACCAAGGACACAAAAAAGCATATCTTAGCATGAAGCAGGCATTTAACATACTGTGTATGCTAGATAAAGGCAAAGTGCAAGGGCATTGACTGTCTAATTTTGTTTGATAACTTAGAGTACCACAGGATGGGCATATCATAACTCCAGAGGGGGAGAAATGAATTTGACACCTCAAGTCCACCAATTACAAATCAATAACATTTAATAACAAGCCAATCCATATTTCATCAGTGTCATCTAAATAGCTGGTTCATTGCCTGACATTTAGCCCAATAACTCAACAAATTGGCACTGTTTCTACTGAATGGAATTTTCAAGCAGCTAACTTGCTAAAAAGATTTCATGCAATGCCAAGATTCATAATTAGGAGGTACAGCATACCAGATGATCCATTTTTGGGCTGAAATCACCATTTAATCCATACGGCAATTCGCCAATAAAAACTAATCCATTTGGAATTGTTTTCCGAACAAGAAGATGTCTAACGCCGTTCATTGCTTCCTTATACATATCATATAGATACGATGTATTACTATCTCTGCTAGCTCCACTCTGAAGCCAAACTTTAAGTAAGTACTCATAGTAACTGTCACCACGGGATCCCAATCTGTAATTTTCTCCACTGAATTGACCAGAATGAGGGCTGCATTTACATATGAGAAATATAATAAGAAAATGCATGACAACATACTAACAAGAGAATTTTAAAGATTTATCAAAAATGACCTCAAGTTAAAACTAATGGCTGAATACTCCAATTAAATCATACGAGATTCCTTACCTAATGTAGATGGGAACTAGTCCTTCAGTCTTTGAAAGAGTCTTTATGTGATCCATGACTTTCATTGCCGCCAAACTATATTTCTGATCACCAGATACAGAACTGAGATAATTAAACTCAAGCTGTAAAGTGGAAACTTCTGCTGTGCTACTCAATCCACCAGGAGCTGCATGGCCTGATGAGTCATGCAAAATAACATCACTAAATGGAATTGCTGTTGGACTGGCTGTAAAAGCAGATAGCAGACGGTCAGCCAAATTCTTAGCAGTTTCTAGATAAACAGCAGGTTTAGGTCCTGCATGAGTTATGTTCATTCCCTTTTCCCCACCACTTAGATGGTATGCACTTAATAGGCCACCCAGAACCCGTATTGTGGTTTCAAATAAATTTACTTGGCCCTTTTTGCTAATTCTATCAGAAAGGTTTTCTTCAATCCAGGTTCCTGCTTCAGCAACAACTTCATCAATGCCCATTATCATAGCTGTATCAAGAGCATCCACTACTGTAGCACCTAATCCCCCTAATCCATCAGTTCCATGGTGGCTCAGTGGCATAAGTTCATCGTGACCCATTGCATATTTTTTGTAGCCAGACCAAGCATGAATAAAAGCATCTTTGACCTTTTGTTTCCTGGTAATCCACATTGATCTGGCATCTCGATTTTCAGTTGCATGACCAATACCATTATTAGTCCCTTTAGCATCAGGTGGTAACCGAGGAGGAAGCCTTGGAGCCCGTCTCCATAACTTCTTCAATCTACCAGCACCATTAGTAATACTGATACCTTCACTGTTTCTATTTCCTATTGTTTGATCCTTAGAAACTACGTCACCAGGACTTGTATGTGTCAGCATAAGATATGCTACACCAAAGATCAGTAACAGAAGCAAAAACTTTCCAGTACTACAGCTAAAACAATCCCGCTTTCGGTTACTGGTGAGAAAGCTCTGAGTAATGACCTGGAAAATCAAAACACGATAAATAAGTGTGCTTTTCTTTTTCCTTTTTTTTTTTCACATTTTAGTAAAAGACAGGTAAGAATAACTAGTTTTTCCTCTCTCGATACCTTTTATGTCTCAAGACCAAAATTCCTCATATACAGAACATCAGTGCAGTGATCAAGATACAACTAAATTCTCCACTATCTTACTAACACAGGTAAGAATAACCAGTTTTTCTTATTGGAACAGTTTGACTCTCTATCCACCAACCAACGCAAGGATTCCTATCACTCAAGGCCCTAATTACAACAGATAGCATCATATTTCAGAAAAAAAAATGGTTCCCAAAAAATAAAAAAGACTTAGCTTTGATCTGAAATCAAGTTTCCCATCTACCCAGAAACAAGATTGGAACAAATCTACAGTCTGATGATGCAATCAATAAACAATTAAAATTGGGGGTTGACTTGGACATAAAATGGATTGAATTGAGAGCTGAGAGGAAAAAAGGGAATACCTTTGAGAAAGAGCGGTGGCGAAACTTGGCGTTATCGTAGTCAACATCTTTCTTGGAGTAGGGTAGAGAGTTGGACATGCTGGTGCTACTAGATCACAATATAGCAATCAATTGGATCCGAATTTCGAAATGCAGAAATTAAGAGAGAAGAGAAGTGAGCAAACTGCAATAGACAAAGTCAGGTTGGAATTGGATTGCGTAGGATTAAGTTATTCATCGCTGAAGCAGCGCACAGCAACAGAGACAGAGAGATAGAGCTGTTGTTTTAGTTGCGGCAAAATTGATAGTTGCAATCACTCGTTCACTGTTTCAACTTTCAACTTTCAACTAAACCAAGAGTGATTAAATGGGAGAAAAAATGGTTAGATCCAAGGTTATGAAAACCGATTCGAACCGAAGGGAAGAACGGTTCGGACAGACGTTGAAACCGGAAATTTGAAAAACCGACGTTGGACCGTCGAACCGGCCGGAAACCGGTTTGGATGCTGGGATGCCCTAGCCAAATACCCAACCCAGCAACCTTAGCTCCACATAACGGCAAACGCGAACCCATCCCTCCCATCACCGTCGAGCTCCTCCTTCCTCTCACTGTCATCGATCTCACTGCCTCACCTCCTACCAGCTCCCGCCGCCGTCGCTGAAACGAGCTTCGAAGCCACCGTCGTTATCGTGCAGCTCTGTTCCACCATCGTGCAGCTACTGTTTCAGCTTTGAAAGCACCGTCGCGCAGCTCTGTTTCATCGTCGCCGGCGCTATCTCTGTTCCACCTGTCATCCCTTTGGTCGTGGACTTGTCCCCCTCTTGCTTAGGATCTGCTCTGCTTTGTTCTAGGGCTTCTAGCTTCTAGGTATTTTTTTTAATAATAATTGTTGAAGAATTGTTGTTAGTTAATCTGTGAGCTTGTTATGGGTTGAATAATTGTTGAATAAGTGTTAATTAATCTGTGAATCTTGCTGTTTTTACTGTGAATTACTCCATTGTTAATGATTCTGATAATTCATCTGCAGAAATTGATGGGGTCTTCAGGCTTGAATCCTTTGAAACTAAGTGTTGCACGTGAGGTATGCCTGTTTTGTGTCTTCTTCGTTGCTGTGCTCTGTTGACCGTTGTGCTGTGTTTTTGTGTTCAATTAAAAATTTTCTTTGAGAACTTAGCTTTGCCATGCTTGATAAATTGTGCCAATTATGCATTTCTTGAAATTGGTATGCCTCTGTAGATTCTAAATAGTGTGTTTCATGTTTCTGATTTTGATAATTTGAGTAGTTTATGAAGCATAGTTCACTGTTATTGCAAATGATTTGGGACTGCTTTTGAGGAGTGTATGAAGCAGATTACTTGCTGTGTTTGGAGTTGTGTATTAATTAAATTGGTTAATTTGTTATTTGAGCCATGTTACAGATTGTTGTTAAATAAAGTTTAAAGCTTCAATATCCATTTAGTTGGCAATGTTAATATAATATTAATAATAATACTAATCACAAAGTGGAGAGGGATTGTAGAATTTGTCACATAGGTTTGGAGAGTGATAGTTCTGAGTCTGGTGTTTCAATTGAACTGGGTTGTGCTTGTAAAGTTGATTTTGTTGCTGCTCACAAAGTATGTGCTGAGACATGGTTTAAGATTAAGGAGAATTTGAGTATAAATCCCATCTTTACTTTATTCTGTTTAACTGCAAAATTTGGTTTTTGATATTTTTTAATGCTGAATTTGATTGATTCTGTGGAAATTTTAGACACCCTTTTGTTTATGATTCATGGAATTGAGAATTGGATTGTTTGGTACTGCTCTATATGTATACTTGTTCTATGTCTTGGTGCTGAGTTTGACAAATATTCTCAATTACTTACAGCTATGGTTTCCTTCTTGAACGGGATTTTATTTTTCCAAAAGAAATCATAAGAGAATTAGGGTTGTGAATTGTTTAACTGAGTGATGAGTGTAAAGGTGAATGTGAAGATTGAAGTGGACTCAGCGGTGGATGTCAAGCTATGCTCACAAGACTCGAATGAATTTCATACCCTTGCGGCGAGCGTAGCTGCTGTGCTCACTCATCATTGATGTTGCGTTCATCAACAACAGCTTCTCTGCGCTTCTTTCGGCACCAATCTCAATTTGGTACTCTTTCTCATCCCAAACCCTTCCTTTTTCCCATTAATCTCTCTTATACCACTGATATTGATGCCATCAAAGACAGATCCCATCTCCTATATTCTATTAGGAATCTCCAAAACCTTGATTCTGCTTTGCATCTCTTTCACAAGATGGTTTCCGTAAACCCTTTGCCATCTGTGAAGGACTTTAATTTATTGTTTAGCTCTATTGTTAAGATGAAGCATTACACAGCTGCCATTTCGTTAGTCAAACACTTTTTCTCCTTAGGACTCAAATCTAATATCTGTACACTCAATATTGTTGTCAATTGTCTGTGCCGTTTGAATCACACTCCCTTTGCCTTCTCTGTGGTGGGGATGATGTTCAAAATCAGTTTGGAGCCCAATGTGGTCACATTTACCACCATTGTTAATGGTCTTTGTATTGAAGGCAATGTGGATTATGCTATTTGGATTGTTGACCACATGAATAACATGGGATATCAACCCGACGCCCACACGATTGGAACAATTATAAATGGATTGTGCAAGATGGGCAACACCCCTGCTGCCATTGCCATTCTAAGGAAGACGGAAACAAGAAACTGCAAACCAAGTGTTGATGTTGCGGGTTATAACGCAATTGTGGATAGTCTTTGCAAGGATGGGCTGGTATCTGAGGCTTTGAGTCTATTCTCCGAAATGACAACGAAAGGTGTACAACCCAGTACTATCACTTACAATTGCTTGATTCAAGGGCTGTGTACTTTCAGCAGATGGCAGGAGGCTGCATCTTTACTGAGCGAGAGAAAGCAAAAGGGAATTATGCCGGATACACATACTTTTACTATTTTAATGGATGCTCTTTGTAAAGAGGGAAAGATTTCAAGTGCTAGAGCCATACTTGGTCAAATGGTTCGATCAGGAGAGGAGCCTAACGTTGTCACCTATCACTCAATGATTGCTGGTTATTGTTTCCAAAATCAAATGGAGGAGGCCATGAAAGTATTTGATTTGATGGTTCACAAGGGATGCCTACCAAACGTCAACACTTATGCCTCATTAATCCATGGGTGGTGCAAGATCAAAAGGATTAATAAGGCTATCTATCTCTTGGATGAAATGATCAATAAAGGTTTAAAGCTGGATGTTGTGACTTGGAATACTCTTATCCATGGATTTTGCAAAGTGGGTAAACCATTAGCTGCTAAAGAATTGTTTTTTACAATGCACAAATTTGGTCAATATCCTAATCTATCGAGCTGTGCCACTATATTGGATGGCCTATTCAAATGTCACTTGTCTTCTGATGCAATATCATTATTTCGAGAAATTGAGAAGAATAATTTGGATCTTAATATTGAAATTTACAATGTGGTGCTCGATGGGATGTGCCGTGCTGGAAAACTGAGTGATGCGTGTGAACTCTTCTCTTGTCTTCCAACAAAAGGCTTGAAACCTGATCTATATACTTATACAATAATGATCCAAGGTCTATGTAGGGAAGGACTTCTGATTGATGCTGAAGAGTTGCTGATGAATATGGAAGAGCATGGCTGCTTGCCAGATAGCTGCACATATAATGTCTTCATCCAAGGATTACTACGACAAAATGCTGCTCTCAAGTCAATAAAATATTTTCAGATTATGAAAGATAAAGGTTTTGCAGCAAACGCTACAACCGTGGAGTTGCTTGTAGATTACCTCTCTACACACAAAGGAGAGAATGTTTTTCAAGAATTTGTGCAGAAAATTGTTTGAATATATCAATAAAACCTCTTAGTTCTATATTTGAATTGAGGATTTGATGTTTGTGCAGAAACTGAGATTTCCATGCTGCTTTTTGTTTTCAAATTGGCCACAGAGCAAAATTTTCCTTCTTGAGAAGGTTATGCATTACTTTACTCTAGTCATCTGCTTCGTTTTAAGCTCCATTCATATAGAATTTTATGGAACAAGTTAAAACTTATGATATAAGAATATTTGTATTTAATATAGTATTTGTTAATATATTTTTAAATTTAGATTAAATAATTCTATTAGAAGATATTATGTTAAATAATTTAAAATTACTTTATATTTTAACAGAAAGTATTTTCATTTAATAACATTAAAAACCAAAACCATAGAAAATATTACAAGAAAATAAATATGTATTTTATAAGGAGTAAAAACTTATTTAAACTTTTAAAAAAATTTAGTTATTAAAGTTAAGGATAATAGGCCATTTGATTCATTTTTAACCAAAAAATTCTTAATAAGTTCCGGTATCCTCAAATTTTATGCAGATAAACCTTTTTAAATTTGTGTATTATATGTTAAATTTTGATGGCTAAACTATATAATTCGATCAAAGTCCCCAAATCAAAAGTTGCATCGATTTGATCAACCAGACATCGAACTACCGAATCCAAAGTGATGAACAAAGAAAATAATAAGTAACTATATTTTTTTAATATTTATTTATAAATCCAGAGAATTAAAGGGTTAGACTTGACTATTCAATTGCTACAAAAAGTAATTCGATGTCAACTACTAATAAGGTTGGTGGTGCAAAAAGTTTACAAATGTTAGAATCAATTTATATATAATTGGGGATTAGCCATAAACCTTCCTGTATTAATATTACTGTTGCTGAAAACGATTTATTGCAAATATTTTTTTTATTTCACATTGTGTTCGAATCTATCACGAAATCTTTAACTTCTAGAAATTGATCAAAAATATGAAATGCATGTATTTCAACCAAAACCAAATATATATTAATAAAAATGTATCTTAGATGAATTCAAGTTCAATGTATAATAAACATTATGATATTCTAGATATTGATGGTCTTGTCTTTTATATTGAGCGGGAATAACTATATACTATAATATATTTCGTTAATCTATGGATGGTGGTGTGGTGCAAGATCAAAAGGATAAATAAGGCTGTTTATATCTTGGATGAAATGATCAATAAAGAATTAATCAAAAGGAGATAATGCTTTTCAAGATAAAATTGAGGATTTGATGTTTGTGTAGAAAGTTAAATCTTCGTTCATCCTCTCGCCTTGTTTTATTTTTTATCAACAATGTTTTACTATTAATTTTTCGCGTAAAGTAATTACTAATTTTACATTATGGATTATTTATTTAGGGAAAAATAAAATGGTATCTACTATCTAGTATCTACACAACAAAAAATCAACCATTAGTCACACAAAAAAATCAACTATAGATTTATATATAAATATATATATTATTGTTTAATTTATTTTTAATATATATTTTATATCCATAATTAATTTAATAACATATATAGCATATGTTTACTTAGAAAAATAAATACTAATTATTATGATAATAATTATTTATTATAATTTAATTTTTTAAATTTTATCAACGTATAATACAGTATACAGGACCAAATATATAACTAAGTACATAAAGTATATCAAAGTGTTTATATTTAAACTAAATTTGTCAATTTCTTTTTATTTTTCAATCATTATAAATTCATAATTATAGAATTGTTTAAAATCTAACAATATTTTTTGATTTGATTCTATGATACCACTTATTTTATTATGTAATATATTTTAACAATGAGATAGAATATTAAAAATAGACTTATTTTAATAAAACTTATATATATTACTTATCTAATAAATAATGTGAAATTAGTTTAACTGTTTTATACTTTAGTTAAAAAATAATTTTGTATTATAAAATATAAAATTAATAAAATAATATGAAATCATTTATAGTTGACTTTTATTTAATAAAATCATTATAATTTAAAATAACTAATTTGGCCTTCTAATTATAAACATAAGAAATATTGTCTATAATTATAATATGAAAAATATGCATAACATTAAATTTTTAGTGCACAATATAAAAAAATTGTAAGGACCATATATTCATAATATTGAGACCCAATTAATAAAATACGTACAATATAAATTTTGATGTATAACACATAAATTTTGATATATAATAAAATTTTTTTTTAAAAATTACATGTTCAAAATATTGACTCATCCAACTAACAAAACACATTCACATAAAAATTATTTGCTATATACAAAAATTTCTTTATTATTTCAATAAGTTTTTATGCTCTCTAACAAAAATAATTTTTATGCCGAATAAGCGTAGAGAAGAAAAAATGCATCATATACACATGTATAAAATTTTTGTTGAGTTTGTGCCAACTTAATTGAAATTGATTATAAAAATGCTTATACATATAATATCACGCTAAAATTATGTTAGGTTAATACAAAAAAAATTAGTCATCAAATCAATTATTAATGTAAAATATTTGTTGAGTTACCGAAAATACATTAAAAATAAATTTAACAATACATATATTATTCATATCATCTATCTATTTATAATCTATTAAAAGAGAAATTAAAATAATTCTACAATTATTTTTGAACATTTGATTTATTTACTTTATTTTGTTACATAAGATTTTTTTTTTCTAAGTGGCCTAACCTTTTATATTTTTACATTTTACTTTAGAATTTTTATTATATTTTTATCTTCTCATAATCTTCTCTCTTTATATGTTAATAGAATTCTTTTAATATTATATTTTTTAATAACTATAATTGAGGTATTAAATTTTGTTTTATTTCTTTATATAAAGTCTATCACTTTTTATTTTTCGTTATTCTTATTATAAAATTGGCATTTAACCTTAATTTTTCTATTTTTTTACTTTTTACTTTTATATAAGTTACCTTATGTTTTCGTTGTTAATGTTGATTTTTTATGTGTATATAATATTTTTTATTCAGATTTTACTAGGTAGACAATCACTTTTGTGAATAAAGTGAATAATGAATTTTAAAAATTGGCCCAATAAAATAAAAATACACTACACTCCAAATTATCCAATAAAATAAAAACACACTAAATCCCAAATTATCCACCTAAATCTTAAGATTAAGATAATCACTCGTATACTTAGTGAATTGAATATCCGATATATTAATTGTTTACATTGTTTAATATTTTTATTGTCTACATATACTTTTTTTTTTTCATAATGACTATATGCTAAGGTGTAACAAATTCTTAAAAGAAATATATTGGTACATAATATTGACTGTTGAATAAAAAATTACAACATATTAGCCTAAACTGGGATGTCAGAAGAAACTTAATAAATTTTAAAAACGTGGAATGAGATTGAAAATTCTTGTCATGCAGAAAAGTTATACATTTCCAAGAGGGAGAAAAAAGATGATATGATATAGTTCAAAAGAAGATATTGAAGCTGTAGTAGTAGTTGGATATAGATAAAAATAATTTATGTTATTCATCTACTAATAAATATCAACAATGATAATAAGTATGACTCTATTAATTTCTTATACTAACTTCTACGGGTATGCTTCTTAGATCCTGTTTTTGTATGTATGTATGTTTTAGAGAAATGAAGAAAATAAACGCAGAAATCAAAGGTAGCCAGGCTGCCACCTTATCTGAATGGTTAATATCTATAAATGCAAACTGTACAAGTTGGTTTGGTAGCAGCCTATAATAAAAAGGGATAGTGACAAATAAAACACCAACAGCATCAAACTCACCTTAGTCTTATTGCTATTAAGTTTTCATTTCCCTCCAGCCTCAGTAGCATACAAAATTTATCTAAGAACTAATTAACACCTACAACTGCTAGGAAGGGACACAAAAAACTGAATAAAGACAATTTCAAGTGCAAGCAGAAAGTAATTTTCTGTATTTCGGCCAATCTTAAACTATTTTCAAAGTTACTTACCATTGTTTATCCCTTATACCTAATAGAATGTCATATGCAAATATAAAATTAATTTATTAATATAAATTATATATTTTATACATATACTATATTTAGTTTCGTATAATTTGGTTTATTAATAATTTTTTTAAAAATGAGTGGAAGCATATTGGTTGGTATAAGAGAAAAGTGTTGTAGTATGAGAAGGAAGCAGCATTGGAATTGGCGTTGTTAATTCTCTGACTCTCATTTCCATTTTCCGTTTTTAATTTCTTCCATCCTCAATCCTCATCATCATGGCCACCATTTTCTTATTCTTTCTCATCATCCTTATCACTCTTCATTCTTCTTCTTCCTCCTTCAATAACAACCACTACCCCAACCCTTCTTCTTCTTCTTCTTCTTCTTCTTCTCCAATATTAAGCAGCGCCACCGCACTTTCCCAGTACCACCAAGTGTTCTTCCTCAAGAACAACAAGAAAGATGATGATGATGGTGACATGATCAAGAAGAGGAGGAGGATCGTCAAGATGATGAAGAAGAAGAGGAACAAGAACAAGAACAAGAACAAGAACAAGAACTCATTAATTAGTAGTAGCAGCAGCAGCAGCAGAGCATTCTCTGTAATGCTACCAAAGGGATTCGTGCCGCCGTCGGGTTCTTCGCCGTGCCACAACGATCAGCCTAACTCCGCCTACTCCTCCTTCCACTGCCATCTCACCTCACAACGCCCTTGAAATTCAATGCAAACAAGGTTTAATTTTGATCTCACCTTTCTTTATAAATATCAATTTCTTTTCATATCCTATATATCTATCTACCTTTTTCATTATATATATATATATTTTCTGTAATAGGACCCAGGATGCACAACATCAAGATACTAACACCAACCATAACAATGCCCCCACTTTTCTTTTTCTTTTTAGCTAAGCTGCTTATTGTAGCACCAATTATTCATCAAATTAACTTTCTTGCTTTTTAATTTTCTGTTATAATACTTAACTTGCTTTGCTTGTAATATAACTGACCATATATCCTTAAAGTATCTATGTCATATAGAATTATAAATGCTCCAATTAATGGGAGAGTGTGTTACGTTGAGGTATCATGTGAGCTTGCATTATTTCATCTCTCTTCGTCGGGGAAACCAAAAATATATAATAATACAAAAACGATAAACCAATCGTGGCGTTTACTTTGTTTTGTTCTTGTTCATGCATGCATAACGCCATTGAAATGCACAACTACTATTTTTATTACACGTACACCTTGGTTTTCAACAAACTAAATTCATCATTAAACTAAAAAATAAAATAAAATAAAATAAAACGTTTTGTTTCCATATGAGCATGACTACTAGAATGCGTTTTTAGTTTGCTATATAGGGAGCCATGCATGCTATGTTCATTGCCCGATGCAAGAATGTTAATATAATAATATTATTCTTATTTGTGGAGCCACATCATGTCGTGATGAATAATGTTGAATTAACTTTCTTCTAATCAAGCATATTCTCAGTCAATTTAAAAAAAAAGGTTATTTACACATTTCAAATAACAAAACAAAAGGTTTATTTTAATTTTTTCACTCACAACTATTCACATAAAAATAATTAGAATTCTTATTTATTTTTTAATTAAATTACTTAATATAATACATTTTTATTTTGAATATTATTTCATATATAACCACTATTCAAATAAGCTTCTCTTCTTTCTTCAGTATAAACTTTCTTAGAGGTGAGGTGATGTGAGGGAAGAGTAAGGGGTACGTAAAATCGAGATTTTAAACTTTTCCTCATTTTAAGGGCTAAGCTGCTATACTTTAGGATCACGGAACCTTTCACTATTTAATTTAATTAAGAAGCAAAATCTTCTCATCATAAGTATTTTCCATTATTCTTTTCACACTATACGCCACCCAACATCATAATAATTAATCGCCAATAACTACAAAATGGCAGAAGGAAGGGAACATTCTATTCACATGTAACACCCTGTCAGCTTTTCTCTCTATATATTAATAAAATAATTGGTCTTCCCTTTTTCTTTTCTTCTTTTTCTTAATTTTCTTTACCATTGTCTAAAAAAAAAAAAAACACGCGCCTATTAAATTCCTATATCCGATAAGTGGAAACTTAGGTACAATATATATTTCACGTGACTGATTTAATTAAATTTTTATTTAATAGTTTTTTGATATCAATTTCACTTGAGTTTTTATTTAACAATAGTTATATTTATTTTATATCATAAAATAGTTAAATTGGACGATGATAATGTTTTAAAAGGTTTTCATGTTGCATTCCTTTAAAGTGAACATTGAAAAATAAACTAGTTTAATTCACATTTAATTATTATTGGACAATTAGATTTGATCTAATTTAATTCTATTCCACTCAATCAAATAATAGAAAAAAAAAAAGAATTAGGAATGAAATTGGTGTAGGATGTAAAAGTATATATGTACATAAAAATGTGGTATGTGTTTGTTTTAGAATGGGAAGAATATAATCAATGATTGGATTGATCCCACATGGTGAGAAGATACTTCTGGCACTTGCTGCAACAGGTGGCATTAACATACAAGAAACCAGGGTGTGCCCTTTTGGTCCTTGTTGAAGTGGACAAAAGGCTCTCATGGCGCTTATTCTTGAGGTTGTGTCTGAACTCAAGTGCCAGCTGCTCAAACACTTCCACCTCAAACATGTTGATGGTCACGTTGGGCTTCATCTTATCCCTCACAAATGCAAAAGCCAATTGATCTCTTGGGTTGAATGCCTCCAACTCATTGAACATTAGGCAAGAGAACAGGTTACTTCCCACTCCATGCCTCCGAAGGATCACAGCACTATCTGGCACATCTGTCCAAAACATAACACAATCTCATGCATCTTAATTAATTATTCTTTCTCTATTTACCTCTCATCTCTGCCCCCAAAGCAAAGAAGATGACCTTTGGGACCACATTTCACGGAGTAGCCGTGATTACTTTTTGGTGATCTACTTTTTTTCACTATTATTTAATGAAATTCATGGGAAGTACCTTCCCCTATTGAAGCCATTCCAATCCTAACGGCGGCATAACTTGTCACGTTCCTTAAAATAACAACTATTAAATTCAATGTAACTTGCAAAAGTCAAATGCTATAGTTTACGTAATGAAAAAGTCTAGAGTACCAGCACTTTTATTAAAATTTAGTCAGCACTTAACCATCAAAAGAAAAATGAGTAATTATACGTCATTAGATGTTATTTACACCATTAAAATTATTGATGATGGCTAATTGATGGCTATACATCACAAATTCTGCTGGCCCTAGCACTCTTTGTATGTAATTATAGATACATATTGGATTATACTTACCAAGCAAGTAACCATCATGGTAATTATTTTTTGAAATTTCAAAGTTACCTGAAGCATAAGGGAGCTTGGATGGGGACCATGGTTGGAGTCCATGTTCACAGTAGGTCTCCATTTGGTGCTTCAAGGCGTTAATATCCCACCATTTCTTCCATCGGGCAGTTGCCATTGCTTCTTCCATGGTGTGAAGAAAAAAAGGATGTTTTGATATAGCCATGTCCACATTCTGAGATATAACAAGCGAATGAATCAACAGCAAAGGATCAACCACAAGCTGCAACTTTGCATCCACCCAAATGCTGAATTTCGAATTTGGGAACAGCCTATGGACTAAGTATTTTGGTATGATCCCATTCATTGCTGGGCTCTCATACAACTCCTCCTTCGCAACCTTAACAATCCTCCACACACCTATCTTATGTTCTCTTGATTCCCTCCCTATCATTCCATGATCTTCAAGACCCTTCATTGTCACCTCATCTATGAACATGAAGAAACACACTTCTTCCACTGTTTTCCCACCAATTCCCTTCGGTTGCCGTATCTTGTCATGGTCATTGAAGATTGCTGAAACTACTACTACACCCTCACACTTCTCCATCGCAATTCGATCTAAATCAAGCCTCAAAGTGCATCATAATTCACATGATTTATGACCGGAATCATGAAATCTAAGCATACTATTATCAAACATCAAATCATGAAAATTCGGAACTCACCGGAATCACTGATTGGAAATTTCTTGAGAAATCCACAGGGTACTTGAGTGTTATCAATTTGATGATCGAAATAAGAGAACCTCGCCTTGGTGCTCAAGTTCCCACCAAAACTCTCTGCATTCCCCTGCATGTAGCGCAGAGCACTCGACTCTTCAGCTGATGAAGAGTCCTTGATCAAATTCTTGATCTCCTTCACAACATCCATGTAATCTGAATCCGATAACCACAATCCATTAGTGGAAATTCTTCAGCTTTATCACAACAACAACAAAAATTCAGCATTTTCTATATTGGGAGAGAATCACACAGAACAGAGGAATTGAAGCAGAGCACCTGAAAAGAAAATAGGAGAAGTGCATGTAGAACGTGTGGTTGAGACAGCATACTTGTGCTCTCCATAGGAGGAAGGGTAAGAGAAGAGAGGATCCTGAATTGGATCCAAAGGGGAAGATCTGAATAAGCATTTGGATTGAGAGAGAATGGTGTAGAGAGCGAGGAAAAGAGTTGTGAAGAGGTATAACAGAGAAAAACAGAGGAGCTTGGATTGGAAGATTAGAGGTTTGGTAGTGGTAATCAGCTTCCCCATAAACTCTGTTTTATTATTTTTCTGTTTAATGGCATTCTTAGTTTTGCTCTTCCTCAGAAAAAAGAGGGCATTGATGATGAGTGAACACCAATTTGTTCATATGTGTAATGTGTGCCTAGAAAAAGGACGGTTTTTGGGCCCTGCATAAAAGTGGGCGTACTCTCGCAAGTTAGTTCGAAAGCAACAAAACCTGAATCGGTCAAGATTAGATAAAGACAAATATATAATATTTAAAACAAGGTTTAGGTTAGGCGGCGCTATTAAGATCTTAATAAATTTAAGAACAAGTTGATTGCATGGTGTCATTATCAACGTTGATATTGCTTTATCGTATTTTGTTATTTGGTAGAATATGTATGTATTGTAAAGATGAGTTTTTTTCCTTAATCAATGGGCCATTAGCTATAGAATTCATGAATATTTTACTTTATTAAACAAATCAATGATGCCCTTTCATAGTTGTCGTTGATTCTTAATTATTGTTATTACAATAATACCTACCCTGAAAGTTGTTAATAATAATTGAACGCATGAAAATATATGTATGTAGTATTTTATTAAAATAAATAAATACAGCACTTTGATATTAATACAGATTGATTTAGAGTTTACATAATAAAGCATAGTAGGCGAAATGTTTGTAGTGCAGATTATTTGGGGTAATGGTGGGATTTGATTATGGCTTGGTGAAGTCGTTTGACTTTTTGTTGAAAGTCGTCGAAATCTTGAGAGGGTGAAGCCTCGAGAAAACGTGGGACATATAGTAGATCAAAATGCACATGAGGGTCAATTACTTGAACGTATTGGTCCCAAGAGGCTAGGGCGTCATCCCTTTTGCCCAGCATTTCCTGTATCATTGCCTGTGAAAACAGAGTGAGTCAGAAACAGCAGAGCATGATTATTGAGAGATGTACGTACGGTACGTACCTTGTATAGTGGGCGCCGTGCATCTTTAAGAAACTCATCTTCCAAGCACGTACATTTCAAGGCCTCTTCAAACTTCCCCTACCATCATGTATATATAAAATTTACAAGTGTATCTTAGATAATTAATGACTTTTTTGAATAACATGAATAATAGATTTTAAAATTGGCTCAATTCAACTAAAACACACTACATCCTAAATTATTCACTTAAATCTTAACATTAAGATAACCATCCGTACACTTAATAAAAGAATATCCAATATATCTATTATTCATATTATTTAATATTTTCATTTTCTATCCGTACTCTTCCAAAACTTAATTATTAATACTTTCTTTCATGAACCTTTCATTTTCTTGTTCCATTCAAATAAATACCTTGTAAATCAGCATTTCAACCAGTAGCATTTCGAACTCGTAAGCTTCGTGTGATTTATTTACATCATTCGCTCCTTTGATTGCTCTTGTAAGAATTTCCACTGCCGAATCTTCTCTGCCACTCATTTCCAGCTTCGCCACCGTTTTCTTCAAATTCAATATATACAGTTAGAAAAGAAATTAAGAAAGAAAGAAAGAAAGAGTTGATTGAAGAAGGTGTGAAACCTGAAGCATGACTAAATCGGGATGTTCTCGTTCAAGTAAAGTCTCTAGAAGCTTCTCAGCTTTGTCAAGTGTTTCTGGATTCGCTTTAGCCGCTTTGAAATCCTCCAATCTCTGCCGTGCTAGCGCTCCACTATGTACAATATCCGCAGCCAAGTAGCTCCTTACGTCATCATCGTTTGTGGGCCTCGGCCTGGGCCTGGGCCCGATGGGCCTTCTCTTTCTCTTTATGATATACCAAATCCATAGGGACACACACCCAAGGATCACATACACTGTAGCTGTCCTCCCATCTATCTCATACTTTGATGTCATGCAATTCCTCACACATTCGCTGAAACTTTGAGCAAACCAAAAATTAGAAAATTTTTCTATTACTTGCTTCATCATTACACTCCATAGTAATTCCATGTGAAATCAACTTTCATGTTTTCTCAGTGTGTGTCTGTGTGTATATATTATGCTTCTCAAATGCTATCAATTAAGCATATGATTCTAGTCTTGGAAGGCATGCAAAGAAATGTATATACCTTTTTCTCAGATATATTTTCCTTTCTCCAAGCAAAGATTTATATTCGAAATGAAAAGATCTCAACCTTTCTCATAGATGTGTTGTAATGTGGAAACCATTCTATCAGGAAATGTAAAGATTACTAAAATTAGCCTAAAACATTATCAGTTTCTCAAGATGAAGGCTGGCAAGATTTAATCTGTTAATTCGTGACAATGTTTTCTAAGACAATATAAGCATCTATCAGATCTCTATAGTCCGTCTTGTGTACTTTAATTTCGAAGTTTATTTTTATATTAAAGTTAACATAAATTCACCTATTTTATATCATACATATGCTTTTTAGAATTTATAATTTAAAAGAATTATTATTATTAATTGAAGTATTATGATGTGTATCACATTCTTATAAGATATGACATATTATAGCAAGAATTAAGTAATTAAGAATACCTCACAAAATTTTTTAAAAAAAAAGGATGATATAATGGTATACAGTTAAGAACTAGTTCTGCTCTCTCTATATATATGACAAAAGATTTTACTTGAAACATCAGTATTTACATCCCTGATTATCAATTTCAACTATATTGATTTCAGCTTCCTTTAACATAATTCCTCCGATAGTTTCAAGATTCATTTCTTGCATTTTTATTAGATCTGAGATTCTTCCAACAATAACGTAAAAGCCGGAAATTAGGAGTGAATTTATAGGATGCTATGTATAAATGCTGCTTAGCACATTTTTCACACATTTTTCCAATTTAACATCATCATAGACTTGGCAAGCAAAAAGCAATGTAGGCCATGCAGTTGCGTCGTCCTTAATAGGCAAGCTTTCGATTAATTTGTGCGCTTAATAAGCAATGAGAGATCCATAATGTTCAACTCGTGGTGAAAAGCCATATTTGCAAACCATGCTCTTAAAAATTTCCATCCCATCAATTACAAGCCCTCCATGGCTACAAGCACTGAGAACTGCCAAGAAAGTAACCTCATTTGGTCTAAACCCTTCACTCTCCATTCTGTTGAAAAGCTTAGCAGCATTAGTTGGCTGGCCATGAATTCCATGACCTGAAATCATGGTTGTCCCTGCTTTTATGTCTTTACCCTTCATCCTCTCAAAAATGTCCGTAACCTTGTCTAGAAAGTCACATTTGGCATATGCATTAACAAGTGCTGTTCCAAGAACTGCATCCAGCTCTAGTTTTTCCTCTTCTATAAAACTAGTAACGTATCGTACTACTTGCATAGATTTGAAAGCATGGCAACCCGAAAAGCAACCCGACTAAGGTAGATAAATTAGGTTTAAGACTTTCAAGTCTCATTTGCTGCAGCAATCTCACTGCTTCTCCAAGCATCCCATTTCTTGCATACTTACCAATCAAACAGTTCTACAAATATCACATTCTTTTGAGCAACACCATCAAAAACTCGATGCGCCAAATAGATACGACCCATTCTTGCATAGAGATCAATCAATACAGTAAGAACATTCAAATTAGAACTAAGTCCAAGTCGGATATAGTAACCATGGAGATACTTGCCTCTAAGAAAATCCCGCGTGTCAGCAGTTGCTGACAAAAGACTTAATGCAGTTGCAACTCTGTCTTGGACCTTGCAGCAACGCATCTTCCGAAACAAATGAAAGGTCAGCTTAGGTTGAGAAGCAAGAAGGTGGCAAGCCATCAAAGTGTTCCATGAGACCAAGTTATTTCATTGGGAAAATTCATCAAACAGATCGTGGGGTTGGAAGTTCTTTCTACCTCACTTCTCACTCATATCAGTTCCATTAATTATATAGCTGCTCTCCATTTGCAATTTCACTTTGTGGATTTCACAAGGTGTAATTTCAAAAATATATTACATGCACACTATAATTTACTTATTATTATGTATATGTTTTAATTTTAATATATATTTTATACCAATAATCAATTCATAATTTTTAATATATATGTAGCCTGAGTGAATTGATTTTAATATAAGCCTTCCACAACTATTATTATCCACTTGTTGACAAAGTTGGAAAGGTACTCCGCATAATTCATGTTTTTACATTATTGTAACAGTTGAATAATAGAAAACATATAATGGAATAATGACATACAGTTGAATATAATTGAGGTATGAATGGACAGTTAAGCTACTTTTTTGCAGATGAATCGGATACATGCAGCATAATAAGCTTAAGAATGATTATGATTTATGAAGTAGCACTTCACATGGTAGACTTATGTAACTTATATCTAATGGGACCCCAACTTGTTATGATACTATTAATCAAATCTTAGTAAAGCCCAAATTACTGTCTGCATTCTCACATCACTTGTCTCCAGGAAGCAGGTTCAAATACAATGACACATACATATTCTTGATTTTCTGAGGGGATCATGTGCACCACGTTAGCTGATGTCAATGACCTACATGCATAGACACCTATCCATCTCTCTCACCTTTTCCCTCAGCTTTCATTCTTCCGCTTTAGGACAGAAGAAAATAGAAGGACTCAAATATTGATATTAAAGTCTCCCTTTGAAAAAGAGATTTCTATGGTGGCCCTATGCTGATGTATATTTCGCCAAGGAATAAAGCATGACCGCCCCATTGTCCTCTTCTGGATAATTATAAATAACCCAACATAGCCTTATCTTTCTGTACTTTTTAATTACATTTTCATCATTAACTTTTTTACACTTTTGCATATTCAAGGTTTCCAAAGTGCCTAAAGGGAGAAGGAATAACAGTCCTACATCATCATCATTTTATTATATATGACCATCTTAAGAAATAAGAATGTACCTTAACCCAATTTCAAATGCATTCAGATTCATCAACTAACTTATTCGAATCAGGTGGAATATTGTGGGAAAGAAAGAAACCTCTTATTTTCCATATACAACATTTAATTTAAATATAAAATTTTGATCAAATGTTAGATTACCACATTTAACTATATTATTCGTATACTAAAATTAAGTCACTGGAATCAAAAACATATATTGGAATACAAAATATTAATGAATAAACAGTAATTGTTTTTAATAATTTATACATTAATCTTAGAAGATTTCAATTTTGTAGAAATTAACGAGTGATTTGCATAACACTAATGGATTCCACCTTACTTACAAGATAGGAAGCTTTTCATAACCACCAATAGGATGACGCATATAAGATAGAGTAGGCTAGCCTCAATAATACTCTTTCATGCATTATAATGCAGAGAAAGATAGCCTTTACTCTTTCTCCTCAAGCTGTCACACATTTTTTTCTTCTTTAGACCAATGAATTTAAAATCAGCAAGTTTTATCAACGTATGGAAGCCTAAGCTCTTTAAGAACAAAAAATTGGTTATATATTCCCACATCTTAGAACTATATATATGCAAAATTGTTATAGTTGTACCTGGCCTTGTAATGAATAAATAGAAATGAAGAATATGGCAAAGAAGTGAGATATAGAAACAAAAGCGAGAATAAACTTTACATATAATGAGGAACGTAGAAGCTAAGATATATTTGGTATTTGAAACTAGAAATGATTCTGTTTGCAACATCATCTTGCATCGAACTGAAAGAATGAGGTGGCGTTTTTGTCCCTTTATGTACCTAAAAATAAGCTAAATTTCACATCACATTGCGGCCACATGGTAATGTTGCTAGAATAATGTGACTAATGGTGGGGTTAAGTGGATGAAAGAAATTAAAGTATAGCCACTTGAATTAAGATGTTTGGTAGTACTATTAATCTTCATCATCAATTCTCCCCCATCGAAATTGAACTCCTTTCTTTTGCTGCCCAATCTTTTGGAAAGCGTGTGCTTTCTATTTTCCTTACACAAAATAGCTAGCTAGGTTGCCTTTAATAGATAGAGTTCATGAAGTAGTATTTCAGATTCTGGAAAGCTCCTTTTGTTTTGAGAGACAGGTCACCTTTTTAGCCACTTGAATTACCGCATGATGCACTGTAATTTTGTTCACACATAAAGAGCTGAAATTACCCAATACACAAACATCCAGCACATGAAGCTTTGATGGTATCCCGTGTGAACTACCTGTATGTATGTAGCACATCGAGTGAGATTTAGAAAGATGGATAGTTTTAATTAAAAGTATTTAATAAGTTACCGCATATACCTTAGTGTGAGTGGCATGTGAGGCAAGGGAAAAGGAGGCGGAGGAAGAAGACGAAGAAGATGGCGATGAAGATGAAGATGTGGTTGCAAGAGCAGAGAAGCCTACATTGTAAGTCATAGACTCATCAGGTTGAAAGAGACCATAGTTTCTTTCAGAGGTAGGTCCAGGCTTCAAATCTTCGTTGAACAATGCAAACAAGTAAACCTCCAACCTCATCCTGGGATTCAAAGGTGTGCCTTCATTGGCCATTTGCCTCCTCAACAAGTTTCGATTGTAAGTAGCAGCATTCTGCGGAGTTGCACCAGCTTCGTCTACGTCACCCTTGGAAGGCCAACCGGTTTCAGAGACTCTGACCTCGATCCCCTTGAAGCCCATCTTGGCAATGGCGAAGTAAACAGCGTCCACCATTGCATAGAGCATGTTGTCGTAGCGAAGCTTGGTGTTGGGATCAACCATTCCCGAGTTGGGATTGAAGAGAACGTAGTCGAGTGGAATCTGATCGGGCTCGTCTTTGTATGCAAAGTATGGGTATGCATTGATCCAAAAGGGGGTCTTGGTTGTTGAGAGGAAGTTCAAGAACTGGTACATGATGGTAGATATCTCGGCCTTGAAGGTGCCGGCAGAAGGAGGGTAAGACTCATCCAGAACCGCCAGAGAACTGGGCGTGGAGACTTGGATGTTGGAGTAGCCAGCTTTGGTGAGAGCGTTGTGGATGTTGATGACTGCAGGGACAAGGTGCTGGATGAGAGTAGTGTCGTCGTCGGTGAAGACTTCGTTTCCAACCTGAATTCCGGTGATCTTTGTTTCCGGTAGGTACGGCAGTATGCGGGTGCTGACCCACTGAGACGCCGCTTGTGGATCGTCCAGTTGGCTTAGGATCTCGTTCTCCACCGTCACGATTAAGTCCATGTTGGAGTTTGCAAAAGACCTCAAAATGTCAGGGTTGGTGTCGTAGATTCTTGTCTTTGTGATCCTTAGGGTGGTCAACAGTGTTAGCACTTTCTCTGGCTCTGGTAGATTGTTTGCTACTTGCCCGTAGTTGATTCCGAATGATTCAACTCCAATATCTGCATGCATGGAATGGAACAAAATAAAGCAGAGGAACAAACATAGTAAATTAAATAAAAGCAGGGTATAGTATGTACCTGATGATGAAGAGAGAAAACATGCAACAAGAATAATAATATAGGTGATGCCTATTGTTGTTGTTGCCATTATACTAGTTGAGGGAGGGATGAGAGGAGATTATATTGTAGAATTCAAAAATGGCAGATATATATGATTATTTTGGAATTCCTTTCTTTTCTTGTTTGAATATTTTTGGAGGAGGTCAAATAAGTGGATATATAGCTTGCCTTAGCAGTATTGCCTGCCTTAACCCTTCCACTTCTTTTTCAATTGCCTTCTCCCTTTAATTTCCTTATATATATACATGCATACACATATTCTTAATGAACAGTGTAATCTTTTGGACTAGGTTGTCTCTTTCCAACCATGCCAACTTTCCATTTTCATTATTTTGACCTCAATACCCCTCAACTCAACTCGCCAACTTTCTTCCATCAAAAGCAAACACAAATCCCCCACTAGTCGGTTAAATATTACAGGCAAGTCATCCATCGCAGTATCCCAATATTTGAGGTAAGGTCAAATATTACACCACCTTAATCATCACACATTCCTTATACTAATTTACTTTCTTATAATTATTACTATTAGTAAAGAAATTAGTTTTATGTATTTGTGTATGTGTATATATATTATTTTACACATTTTTAATATACATTTTATATTCAATTATATATTTTCAATACTAATAAATAATTAATGAACATAAGTACATAACACATCATATATAATCAGGAGTGGTCCTTTAATGTTAAGAGGCGTGGGAAGATACGGTGCTTTTATTTGTATGAAAAGGCAATAGGAGGTGCTGGCCACTGACCCTTTTTGACTTGGAGATGCTTTCTCATGACCATAATTTTGAGCAATTTTAGGCATCTGCACCCTTTTTCACAGCAGTACATGATCACATATATGGATTTTGAAACAAAAGCATGTATACATCATGCTTCTGACTTCAGATATCCATTTAATTAGCAAGGACTAAATTGTTTTTTAAGGTCTGCATGTGATGTAAAGTATGAATATATATACATGTTTTGTTATTTATTTTGATTAAAGTTATATGGTTCGTTAAGTTATCAAGAATTATGTCTTTGTGAACCTTTTGCTAGCGCTCTTAATTAATTTGGAATCCTTAACCTTAATAATAAGATCCCCAAAAATGAAGTCAATTCATCAGCGTACATGGCTAAAGTCTCATCAAGAAAATAAGGACTTCTGGTATTAACAAACATTTTTTTCTGTTTCCTGAAGTTGAAAAAATATATATTTATTTGTTTTTCTTCACTTTATATTTTCATTGTTTTTATTAAACTATATTGAAAAGTGAACAAAAATCATCTAAAATAAAAATTTGAGATCCATTACTTGATTTAATTTTTAAACTAGTCTCACACAAGTCTAAACTAATTAACAAAATAGTATAGTATTTTTTTAAGCACATTTACACAGTCAAACAACCCTAATCATATATAGATTATAGAGCTATTGTTTATCCGTTTATGCTAATTGTACATAAAAAATCAACTATCAAATTAATTATTTATATAAAATATATGATAATTGATTTTAATATTTGTATACCATTTTTGTTGTTACTAATAGATGTTGGAGAAATGAGCCTCACTTCAAGTTTTGATGATACAGATATCTTATAAATAATTTATTAGTAAAAAAATTCTGAAAATTAAACCTAGGTTGACAATACATATATAAGCAGAAGATTTATTAAGAGATGAGCCAATGTTATAATACAAATTATTGGCATACACTTTTCCGTGAGCATCTTTGATTATATTAAAATCAGGTGTAGATTCTGTATAATTCCTTAACGGGTGTGGAACAACAATTTAGTTAATAATTCTGATGAGCTGAGAATATAATCAAACTGTATTTAGCTTGTCTCTCTGTCTTATTGTAAGCAATTCTAACAAATTAAAAGACAACGTTTTACAGATATATAGTTTCGGACGATGTTACTAAAAGAAATATTAAAAAAGAGACTGATTTATAGAATCATGAACGAGATTAGCAATAATTGAAGTAAATATATATGGAGAATAATAGAATATTCATGCACCGTTTATTATTATTCATTGTACTTTATATCTAATCATTCATCAATCAAACAAGATGCTGAAAGATTGCAAGTTTCTGCATACATCCGTATTTGAGCTAGACGCCAGTTGGAAAGTTCAGTCATCATCACTAGCAAAATCTTCATTCATTTCTTTCAAAGCAAATGGACTTTAGTGAAATTAAAAAATAAAAAAAAAAGTGTGGTTTTAAACAAATTAGTTATGTTCATTTATTAATAATGGTTTTTTCATCATATAATTTTTCTTCTTTCTTTACACCATGTTCAACTCAAAACCTTAAGATAATAAGTTAATTGGTCTCTTATCTTATGAACTCTTCACTCTTCTTTTTTTTCTTTGATGTGGGACTAACTTCATACATTCCTCACACTTGCAACATTAACACCTCTCTAATCTCAAAGTAAGTAACAAGGTTATTTTTCTTTATTGGGTTACAGATCATGTATGATCTGATTAGCGCGCAGAACTCCTTTAATTTTAACTCTTTTATCGTAATGAATGTAAGTTAGCTTGAACCCATTTTTTAGACTTTAATTACAATGTTAGTTGTTGCTAGCTATGTCATTTGTAACCGTAATTTTGCATTGTTCAATTGGTTACCGATAAAGGAAGGAAACGAGTCACTACAGTTATTTTAGTATTTAGAATATGTACTTTAATTTTGGGAAGAAGACAAATTAAATGTGCTACATTTGCAATTGGTCATTTTAGAGGCGTTTTCAAAAATAATTACTTAAGTAATTTTGGAAAAAGAAAGACACAAAAAAAGATAGCCTTTTGCTTTGGTTAGCGAATTTGGCTAAAGCAGTCTTTGGCTAGAGGATAAGGAATTTTTATGTTGCACGATAAGACCATATTCCGATCAACAAAAGTACTTCAAATTTATTATCCTAGATTTAATTTGTTTTTTTTTATTCGTTCTCTGATTTTGGGATAAGTGTGAATGAAATTGGAGAGGAACATTTCAAGAGGTGCTTATTGGTTTAGCGGTTTAGGAAATAAACGAAAAATGATGTATCGGTAGTTGTATAATAAGTTACAAAGAAGTTTGAAGGATATGAAACGTCATAATATGTTAGATCTTAATGAAAAGGTAGTGGGATACTTATATTATTACTCTTCGCCTTGTGCTCTTCCACAAATAAAAGCTGTCTTATTAATTCCTTGGATGGATGAGACATTGTTCCTAAGATAAAGCTAATTATTCAATGGTTGTGGATATGGTTGACTTTTCAGTCAGCTTCCTATAGTTACACACAGTAAACCATTCATAGAGACGTAGCCATAACTTGCGTGACATGTTGGGAAATTATATTTCATTCATTCAATTTATTAATTGTATCACTATGCTACCTCTAGTAAGCTCATCCATGTCACATCATCATCACCTCATTCATCTCTGTGTTAATACTTAATACAAATTAAAATTGCAGTAGCTAGTAATAGACGACGATTAACATTTTATTTTATTTGTTATTATTAAGTTATTATTATAAATGGCATCGGCACATGCATGTGATCTAACTGCTAAAAGAGATCAAAAGAAGACAAAGCTAATAAGCTTACGTCTTTAAAGTTCCTTTGATGCAAAGTGCCTACATTGTATGCCATTATCCGTAACACCTTTTATTATATTAACAAAATGCTAAAGAGATACCTTAATGCATCACTCCATGAATACTTCTATATTGATGCGTAAGATTTTTCTGAATATAATATATGATATATATATACTATAATGGTTAAATGATATATAAAATGCATTCAAGATTCTTTTTAATTACGTTTATTCGTGGCTTTATGATAATCATTAATATTCCTATTAAAGTGTATGAGTCTGGTGATTTTCATTATTCAGGCATTATAGTTGTTAATATATGGGGTTAAATTTAGAACTCTATTTTGAATTTTGAATAGTCACCTTTTTGCAGGTACTTCATGTTTAAGTTTTGAACTATATGTTAAATTAAATAATATTGATTGTGTGTGCCAAAAATAAAAATAATATGGTTTGTGAAAAAGATGCGTAACTAATATCTCTGTTGCTAAGCCTCCTATTAGTAATTTATTATGATATGATATACCCAATATAATGTTTGATCCCTTGTGTAGGTCAAAAAGAAGAATATCTTTAAGCTTTGATATGAATATAATCCAGAACGTATGAGTAAAGAGTGAAGAGCATGATTTATAATTTGTTGAAAATTGGTGTAAAAGGAAAGATAGGTGGCAGGTATGGGAGTTTTATCTGCTGTGCAGACACCAAAAGGGAATTAGGACGCACATCACATGTTTATGTTTGCCCAAAGATGTGTATCACGAGTTGAAATCATTTTGGTCACTGAAATTTTTGACTGGCCTCAATTTTGCTTTCTAAATTTATAGTTGTCCAATTAACATCCTAAAATATTAAATCGTGCTTCACATTTGTTTTTGTAGTTATTGTTGTTAATGAAAATTTGATGTGATCCGTTAAGTTGACAGAATGTATATCCACGTGGTACCTTGCCAAAATAGATGTGTAATGAGTAAATGATGTGACAAAAATTGAAAGAACTCGATTTAATCCCCCCTAAATGATAAAACCCTAATTTGTAGCCCTCCTTTCCAAATACTTAGAGTCCAAAAAATAGCATTTATAGTGGCATATCCAAAAGCATTGCTCACCAATAACTAAACAGATATTCAGAAACTCATGAACAAAATACATCCAGAAATTCTTTAACAAGATAGCCAAGTATTTAGACACACATAACCATCTTCCAGTGACACAAGATAAACATAATTAAGAAAATAACTACCCTGACTATAATAGTCCATCACAACTAAACATCATTCATTTCTTCTTAGGAGGTTTGAATGATGGCTTCACTTCTGGTGTTGGGAAAAATTTCATAAATTCAGCCATCCTTAAAGATGTTCCAACACTTACTCCTTGCAATGGGTCAACACTTGATGATCCTGGAGCTGGAGATGCTTTACTCTTATGTTGTAATTTGTTGGGTCTTATTGCAGGAATTACCTATAGTTGCATGAGTAGAATACAAGTCCCCATCAATCAAAGTAACAATTAAATTAAACAGTAGTTTAAAATAAACATTAAAAACACAAATAATAAGACATATTGGATTCCTACTTGTTCCTAATCTCCATTATCTGACTGTAAAAAAGGTGTTTCTGATAGCACAATCTCTGAAGGAGCATTAGCTATTGTTGGGGCTGCAAAAATGGCAACATCAGTTGCTGGAACAGGGTCACTCTCTATTTCTCTATCTTGTGCAGACTGACCCTCTATGGCTTCATTTACATTAGAATCCTTGTCTTTCTCCTTAGCTATTACAGCTGCTACAGCAGCAAGGGCAGCTGTAATGTCATCAGCTTTTCTGTGGGAGCAGCTTCTTTTCGTGTGACCTTTTGTCCTACAGTAAGCACAAGAAAACTCCTTGAACTTTCTAGGTAGTTTTGTTGCATCTGTCTTATTTTTCTTACTTTCTCAAAGCTCATCATCTGCATCCTTTCGTCGTTTTTGCTTCAAAGAACCTGGCTTTCTCTGAATCTTGGGAGCCTGAGGCCTACTATACTGAGACTTCTTCCACATTATCTAAAACATTTTACAACTACAACCAAATAAGAAAAAAAATCTTATACCTGTGATCTGCCAGAATCTGTATGTGCATATCTACTTTTTCAAGTTAACAACTATGTTTGTTGGCCACCCATGAATCTCAAATCTATGATAGTCATCATCACCATACCACACCAAACGCCATTTTTGTGACTCCTTCCTTATCTTCTCTAGTCTGCTCCTCTGAATAGGAGGTAACCTGCCAATGTGGTGTTGTAACTTCACTTTGTTTTTTACAATTATTATCATCACGAACATGAGTACTTCCTCTAGTAGAGTGAGTTAGGCTTTGCCCTATACTCCTTTATCCTTGCATTGAAGACCTCGCACGCGTTATTACAAATGTTATTCAGCTTTGAATCATGGTTAAAGTATGCCTTCGTCCAACTTTTCTTCGGCCATTTGTTCAAGTAGGCCCAGGCATCCTCATTCTTTCTCTTTACCTTCTCCATCTTCTGCTCAAAGTCATGCCTAGTTGTCTCTCTTGCATATTCCCATAACATGGTTCTTAACTCTTGCTCTTTCCATTGCTTGTTAAAGTTCTTCCACAGGTGCCACACACAAAACCTATGGTGCACTCTAGGCATCAATTCACGGACTGCTGGAATTAATCCCTGCCATAATATGCAGCACAATTAGTAGTTACTGTTATCGAGCCCCAATTGAGCCCCCCAAATAAAAACTTATGACTCTATCTGATCCCTTAAATTTAAATTATGTCCCAACAGAGTCTCCCAAAGTTGTAGTCAAATTTTTTAAAGCTTAAATGTTTATGTCCGACATGAAGCACCAGTTGTTAGAGGCTACATCACCCAGATCATCCAACAGAAGCTCCAAAAATCATCGCCAATTTTTTTTTTGTTCTAGACCTCTACAATGGCCCAAGCGATGACACATATGTGGTTGTTAGCGTCTTGTCCAACTGCGGCTAGTATTTGTCCTCTAAAGTGTGTCTTCAAAAAGGCTCCATCTAGTCCAATTAGAGACCGACACCCAGCCTTGAATCCTTTCTTGCATCCATTGAGGCATATGTACATTTTTTCAAAAGTTGGTTCTCGTTTAGGTTGTGGCTTCACTCCTATTTTAATAGTTGATACAGGGTTACTTTTCAGTAATGTCTCTGCATAATCTATGAGAAGTGTGTATTGTGCTGCCGCATCCCCATATACAATGTTCCTTGCATCACTTAAGGCTCTAGTCAGAGAGGACTTATTCAAGTCAAGATCACACTTCCTTTTGAAGTAATCAGATGCTTCTCCATGCTTAAGGTTAGGATATTTTCTTATTTTCTTTATCATCTTTGAGGCTAGCCACTTCCTATTTGCTGTCTTATTTTTAGTCCTCCTTGCACATGTATGGTTGTTGTTGAATATTTTCAACTGCCAGTAAGTCTCTTCATGATCTATAGAGGCATATGCAACCCACTTACAAACCTCCTTCTTGTACTTGCAAACAGCTCTCACCCTATAACTCTCATTTCTTCTGAAATTGATTTGCCTCCCCTCTTGTATGGTGAACTCCCTCACTGCCTTAATAGAATCATGTTTGCTATTGAACTTCATCCCGACCTCCAACTTTAGCTCTCAAAATCTTGCTCCCTCCATGAACATTGGGAAAGCATCGTCATCATCCACATATGGATTCTTTGTCTGAATTAGGTGGGGTCTTTATTTTCTCAGATTTTCATGAATCATTTTCATCGAAATCATCGTGGTATGAATCAAAGGCGTCATATAGTGGCTGGACCTCACTAACTTTTCCTATCACTTGACCCAGATCAACTTCCTCATCAGAATTTTGAACTATCAGCTCATCTTCTTCACACAAGTCTTCGAGATATATCTTACTTTTTGCCTTATTCTTCTTCATTTTCAACACTCTGGTTCTTGCTGCAGCAATCTCAGAATTAGAATCATCATCACTTGAATTATCAAAAGCTTTGGGTCCAGGCCTATAGAGCTCATCTTCCGTACTCTCATACGAGTCACTACTGTCACTGCTTAATGTCAATGTAGAGACATCACCAACAGCCTTCTCCCCTTTGGGTGCAAATCTTGAAACTGATCGTGTCACTTGTTTTGGTGGTGGTATTGGTACCTTCTTGACAGCGCCTTTTTTTGGGGGTAGACTTTGAATTCTTTTTGACACTTGTTGTGGACTTCTTTGTAGTGGTGGGTGGAATAGACTTCTCATATTTATTTATTTTTTGTTTAGAAGATCATGGCTTGGGCTGGGCTAGAGGTGTGGAGGTGGTGGACTAGGGTGTAGGATCTAAGGTGGGATGGCCTGTAGGTGAAGAGTTGGGTCTCCTTGTAGTCTTTCACTTGGGCTAGACTGCAGGTTTAGAGGTGGGCTGAACTGGATGATTTGAGGTGGGTTGGATTTGAGGTTCAGAGTTGGGCTGAGTTGGAAGTGTAGAATCCAGCTGGTCTGGGGGTGCGGGTGCAGAGTTTGCTTCAGGAAATGTGATAGTATTTTGTTCAAGGGGTGTATTTAGAATACATGAAGATGGATTTGAGGTGGTGTCTGATACAAGGGTTTTTGGATTGTGGGGTCATAGGGACCAATTGTGGAACTTCATCACCTTCATGTTCAGAATTTCCATGCTCAATGTACACATGCACTGCACCTTCATTATTCTTTCGTGAAAGCACATCTCCAATAGCTCCTTGTCATGTGAGAGTGCTTTCAATCCAGTCTTCAAGGGCCTCCCAGGGGCTAGCCACCAGCACTCCTTCAAGTTGTCATATCCTAGAACCTTGTAGTAATTTTTTATTGAGAATACGTCCAATGTATCTTCCTCTAGTCTAAATAATTATTCAATTTGGTCTCTGACATACACCACTTCTCCATCTTCTTTTGTCTCAAAACTTCCTCCATGGTGGATGACAATTATTATATCATCATCGATCTACATTGCAAAATAATAAAAATCTCAACAATAATTTTAAAAAACAAAATGTACTGGCTTAATTGACTTCAAACTCCAAACGGGACAATAGTTCATCATTCATTTTTAAACAACAAATTTTTTAAACACAAGCAATAACACACACATAATAACATTTATCCAGAGACAGCAAAAGATAAAATTGACATTCTCTTCTTCAGCAAAGAAAAAAAAATCTAGCATCATTCACATGCAACAACTTCCAATGTCCTAAATATAACCAGCACCTTGCTTCAACAATAACAATGCAATACAAAAATTGAAACAAAAGCCAAGAACAGAGTATAAAAAATTTTGTGAAAAAAAAATAAAACTTCACTTACTAACCTGATCTTCGTCGTTTCTTTTCGTGGCAATGCTACTTGTTCAGCAACTTCACCCAGCAGTCCAATACACCATGAATATTACTCTGATTCTCCTTTCTCACAGTCAAGCATGCGAGAAGAACAAAAACGCGGAGAAGAAGAATAGAAGAAAAAGAGAAGGAAGAAGAAGGGTCAAGTTACGTCTGTGTCTTCATCTATATGTTGATCCAACTTTTTTGTCATGACCCGAACCAAGTCATGACTGGCGCTCAAGGGACAAGTCCCTCAGCAAGCCAAACGACCAAATTTTCAAAAAAAAAAATGGATAGCACCCCCTCTGTTCCTAAAAATTACCAACATAAATACTATCTTCCTGTATCAATAATAAATATCCATATCCAAAGATAACAACAACAACATATTCCAATCATAACCATAACCAAACATCTCCAAAATACGCATTATATATATTAAGTTGATAACGAGAGTATAAAGTCAAATACATAAGTCTTGCATAGCCAAATTATAATTTCTATCTGAACAGTTTGAGATTCAAAATAACATAACCCACACGAGAATCCTTTCTATGGCATATGCAGCATTGACATAATCTAGACTTTGAGCAAAGGTTCCATTACATAATTACTTAGTCCTTTGGAGTTCTCATTCCATAAGTCAAATCAAATCGAATATTACACACTTAGGGCGGCTCCACCTCTAAGGGTAGCCCTTTCCTCTAGTGTGCCCGTACGGTATAACAGATCCAACGTGTGGCCTACATGTTAGGCTAACAATGCCCCTGCTAGTTGAGGTCTGAGTCAGATACATCTAGGTTAACGTTATAACCGCCGTTAACTACGATTTTCTAGTCAGAGTCTCCCAAACCAATCCAAACCAAATCACTTATAAAATTCTCTAATGCTTATAACATACTACTAAATTCCATAGCAAATCAAATATATATAAGATTGCATACTAAAACTTAATTAAAATTTAATAAAGTCAAATAAGAAAACATGTATGCTTTACAAAATATATAAATATTGTCTCGTGTGTATTTTTATAAAATTATAAGTTTCACAAATCAATATTTATTTCAAAAATTCAAAAATCACAATAATAAAATATTTTCAAACTCCAAAAATAATGAATCAACATAAATATTGACAATAATATATTTAAAAATAATTATAGACATAATATCCACTCACAACTTGATTTCAAAGAATCAAAAGCAACTCTAAGCGCGTCAACGAACTATCAAATGATGTCCAATAACTCTACAATTCTAAGAATATGACAATAATGATATTTGTGAGCTACTACTAATATTATCAATTAATATAATCTTATTCATTTCGGATTTTGCTATACTCACAAGTATAGAGATGACAAAAATTTGATATAACTAATTATTGAATCAAAGAGTTATCTTGAAGCCTCAATAATAACCGGAACTCAAATGTTGAATACTTTTCTCACTCATTAAGTTAAAACTCCATGATTTGGGGTTGTAATAAATGAAATTTAGATGGATAAAGTTAGAGTAGAAAAGAAGAAGGAAGTGTGATGAAGAAAAGTGAGTTTGATGATAGTGTATGATTGAAATAAGAAAATATAAGAAGATGGAAGAGATTAGGAAGATAAGAGGGATGAGGAAGGAGAGAGATGAGATTGAGAAAAGAAGGGAAAGGGTTTGGGGAGCCTTCCTCAAGGGAATAAGAGGAATTAATGGGGTCACGTGCTTTTTTCGTGTTCCTCCCTTTTTTTTTTCCCCTTTTTTCGGTTATAACATTTTTTAACCCAACAAATCCCTTAAACGACGTCGCATTGAGTGAAAATTGGGAGGAAACATAAAACGACGTCTTTTTAAGGTTTCTTACATATTAACTTAACGTGCCATGTCAGATCTCTGTTAACAGAGATAGTTATAGGGACAAATGTGGGATATGATTCAATATTTTAGGAGGCG
Source organism: Arachis duranensis (assembly GCF_000817695.3). Classification (NCBI taxonomy): domain Eukaryota; kingdom Viridiplantae; phylum Streptophyta; class Magnoliopsida; order Fabales; family Fabaceae; genus Arachis; species Arachis duranensis. The sequence goes on along the minus strand of NC_029781.3, from coordinate 1,371,790 downwards.
AAATTGAAGTCAGTCAAAAATTTTAGGGGCCAAAATGGGTTTTAACTAGTCTATCACAAACCAATCTTCAATTCAACACATATCACATCTTATACTTGCTCTAATCTAAATTAAAAAAAAAAGACTTTACAAATAAAATATTGTGTGTATATATATATATATATATATATTTTTTTGTATATTGTGTGTATATATTTTATTGGAAATACTAGAGCCGTAAAGTGTATGGACTTGATGGGAGAGAATAGAATAGACAGTGGGCTTCTGGGCTCCGTGAAACAGCAGAATGGCAGCCCACTTATGCTGTCTCGCACCAATTTCGTCTCTGATAATTGTAAGTTGTAACAGAATATAAGGTCTTCATGGTGGGGGTTATCTCCAGTCTCCATCTTTGCTGTTCCTCTGTTTTTCAAATTCCTTTTATACAAAACCATTATACTGTGTATCACTTTGCTAATGCCAACTAGTACAGCATATCTTAGTCAATGAAACGTTTCTACCGGTTTCCTAGCAAAAAATGGTGAAAGACTGGGCAAGAAGTGAGTTTGGAACCAATGTTGGCTGTGTTACTTTCTGATTTTGATGCCTTTTGAAAATCTGGTGCTTCAATTACATTAGTAGCTGCATCTAGAAGTAGTTACTCACTCTGATTGAACTATAATTTCCAGTCTTTATGATTATTCTTCATTCACTTTTAAAATTGTTTAATCGCTGATAACATAATGCTCATTCATACAGTTTGCAACTTACAATTATTATTACATCGATCCAAACTTAATAATAACAATACATATCAGAATGAAATTTGCATTTTTCTCCAAATATATAAAAACGAAAATGCAGGTGTAGCTGCCTAAAACCATGGCAACAAGGCATCAAAATCTTTGAAAGAAGGCATGGAATTATGAATAGTCTGAGGTGGTTTGTTTGTAGTAGGAGCAGCAATAAGAGGGGGTTGTTTGTGAAGTTGATTTGGTTGATGACTTGCGGATCCAATCCAATCCGTTGATGAGTTCTTGCCAGTGAGGCTCTGAACAACATCCCTGAAGTTCACGGCATCCGTCTCCACATACCGTGTCTCAATTTGCACTATCTTTGGAGCTTCACCACCCCTCATCCTCTATCTTCTTTAATTTAATGCACTGTGTTTTCTGTATGTAAATGTATATGCATGTTTATTTATATATACTCATATACGCATGCAAGTGGGGCTCTATTTCCGTTTGACTCTTCCATCTTCAATGGCCCTAATTCTCATCTATAATAATTATTATATTGTCCTATTCAGATTGAGAAGAATAATGAATACATGATTACAAATTTTCTTTTTAAACCAACCAACAGCAATGATTTAAGCACCGAAAATCCCAACAAGACATACATTAGTTTTTTTAATTTTTAAAGTTAAATTAACTTTTTTTATCCTATTATTTAGACGGTTAAAAAAAGAGAAAACATCTTAACTTTAAAAGATAACAAGATTTTTAACAAAAAAAAAAATATTCAACCGAACTCCTAAGCTTTAATTTTATAGGACTGAGTAGTCTGTGTAAAAAAAAAGTCAACGTTATTTTTTTTGGTATAGGAGCTAATAATCCAAAAAAAAAAGATCAGAAGCTCAAATTGGGTATTTTTTTTTATCAAAGTCTCATAATCCTTTCGAAGTATTTATCAGGAGTCGGGTGGGCTATTCACTAAAAAAACATTATTTTCCTCTACTTTCTCTTACACTTATATGACATTTTAATATTTTCGAGATGGGAGCCACTCAGATAAAAACGTTTAAAACGTCTTTTTTAAAATGTTTTTTAATAATTAAAATTTAGCACATATAATCGATTAAATCGTATTTTTTTTGTCAAAATTAGGTTATACAAATTGATTTGACCGAAAAATGGTGAATCAAATCTTGAACTGATCTAAATTAATATTATTTTTTTATAAAAAATTACTACAATACCCTATTATAGAAAATGACTAAAATACTTTTATTATATATATTAATTTTGAAAATCCTAAATTTTGGTCTTTTAATTTTCTATGAAGATTATATATATATATATATTAAATTTTAATTATTAAAAAACATATTTAAAAAAAAGACGTTCTACACGTATTTATGTAAATGTTCCTTTTCGAAATATATATATTTCGTTAACCATTATATTGTTTGAGTTGTAGACTGTAGTCTAAGGATACTGGCTGGAGAGTTGAAACGTCAGAGTCCAAGTCAAATAGCACGCAAGTTGGAATCTGGTCAAGGCCAAGGGATTCATTCAACAAGTCTTAGATTCTCCATTTCGCGTGTCATGAATTTTTTGCTTTTTTCTTTACCATTTTTGTCAATTTTCATTGTCATGTGCCATGAAACCCGACCTTGTATTGCACTAATAATGATACTCAAAGTTTGGTATATGATTGGATTTCTAGAACCTTGTCCCTCAGAATTTTGTGGCTGATAATAGATCATGACCATTTATTATGACTATAAAAATGTTCAAAATAATAACTAACCAGCTGAAAAATAATACATCATAGTAGACTTTTTTGTTTTTTATCTACTGAAATTCAACGACAACATGATTTGAATATTATCGTCAAACAAAAGAATATTATCCTAAAATGCCATACGTGATTACTAAGGAAAAAATAATTTTCTCGACATTATTAATGACTAGCTACTCGAAACATTTCTATAAGTACAATTTCCTTAATTAAAATACTATCACAAATAACATTAGTAAGACATAACGATATGTATAATATATCTTGAATAAAGTTGAAAACTATTTCCCAACTCTTATTTAGAGTATTTAAATAATATATAATGTATGATATTAGAATTATTATACCTATACACATGAATCTCTATCTCATCACTATTTATATTAGTGTGTCATATATACTACTCCACATCATATTCATACATTTAAGTTTGTCAACAATTTGCAAAAGAGAAGGATAGCAAACAAATTAAAGTATCATAGTAAGAAAAGAAAAGTTTAACTTTTGTCTTTATTCTCTTTGAATTCTAATATCTCCTTTATTTAATTTGACCCAAAATTATTAGGATATATTATTGCTTTAATTCTAACATGATAACTTTCTAAATTTGAGACTACACAGAAAATTGAATATAATTATCATCTTGACTTTTTACTTTTAATTTTCACGCATGTTTCTTTTGAACTACAGCAAATAAATTAAACCCATGAAGCTCAAGTAATTGCTAAGACTTACTAATAGGAGAAGAACAATGAGCTTGTGAATCAATGAAGAGTTGGGTGTTTAACAAAATTACCAACCAAAGATCGGAGGCTTTTGAGTATGATTTTTATGAACGTCACAACGATACGTGCGTGCTCTAATAAGAGAAATAGGGAGAAAATAAATTGAGTGTAATGCTCAGGTTTATAACCCGGTGAACCTATATCGTACTATTAATACAGTAATATATTAATCTATGATTAAATAATACTTGTCTATAATTCTTCTCTAAGAAAATGAGATTTTTCTTTCGGTATTAAAAATTTTAAGTGGGTTTACCTGTTGCTTATTAAAGGAATGATTTAAATTTATATTGTATTTGGTGTAAAGTAGGGAGGGACATAAGGGGGGCGAGTGGCGGCTTCAGCCTCCCCAACTTTTTTTAATAGTAATAAGTTATTATGTATAATTTAATTTTTTTTTAAAAATTATTTATTATTTTGGCTAGTATAAATAAAAGTTCAGTCTAATTTAAATATTAATAATTTTTAATATCTACAAAGTAAATAACAATATTAAAGAAATCTGAAAAAGATATTATTACTAATATTTTTTAATTAAATAAAAATTTTCAAATCTCATAAAGTGAATTCTTTTTCTTCTTGTAGCCGTCTTTTTTTATTCATTTGGTATTAATTTTCTCTGTTTTAACTGCTATAATTAAGAAATTTTTTTCAACTATGAATATTGTGAAAAATAACTTAGAAACAAAATAAAAGATGAATTTCTTGTTAATTGTCTTTTAGTTATATTGAAAAGAAAATTACTGAAAAATTTGACACAAATTTTATTATTAGTGAATTTTATGATACGAAGATTCAACCACTTCGTTAATAAAAAGTATACACATATTTTTTTATTTTAAAATATATTATCTGTTGGTATATTTTTGTAATACATCTTATATTATATATATTTTTTTTTACATAATTTTTAATATTATATGTGTTTTTGACCCTCCATAATATTATTTCTGGATCCGTTAATATTTTGTATGAAAATATTAAATATATTAAAATTTTAGTTTAAATTTCTGAGCCCTAAATACAATTTTTGTTACATTCCAAATAAAAGAAAAAAACAGTTTGTGGGGTTTTTTTTGTTTTGCACTAAAGACACGTGAATATGGAATCCGGAAGAAATGGTTAAAGGACACAGACCTTTATCCATCTGTGCCAATTTGGACGTTAGTGTGTGTGTGGCATTTAAGTACATGCAATATGCATGTATAGAGATTGGCCCACAGGACATGGTGCAGGAAAAGTAGCGGTTCCATCTGATGAAATGGGCCAAATGCTGTTGCAACCCAATACAAAAGTCACTCTGAACTGCCAACAATACAATCTCTAGCTATCAGCCTACTACTTCCCTCACCAAAAACCCAAAAAGCTATGAGCCTACTACGGCAAGATAATAATCTTTAATGAAAATTTAAATTACATTTCATGCAAAGATTAGGGAATAAATTGCAAGAAAGCATAGTGTCAAAAAAGGTTACAGTTCTGTACAAAATTTGAAGATTTAAAACTTTTTCAATTAATTTTGATGTGTCTATAATTATGTGTAAATTAAATAAGGGAAAAACAAAACATAAAATATTGGAATGCGCGTGGGAGAGGGAGAGCGAGGCATCCCATCTCATCCCATCCATGATCTGAAGGTGTTCAAATCCATCGTCACTCGTTCACTCACTCACTCACTCACTCACTACTCTTTTTGAGTAGAAATGGTAATGGTGGTGGTGGTGGTGGTGGTGGTGGAGCTGTAAGTGAATCCCTCAAACGCAAACAGAAACACACTTTCTTGTGTTTTCATTTCATGTCTCAGCCCTCAACGAAACGCTCGTCGCCGTCGCCGTCGCCGTCGCCAGCTGAAACAAACAGCTCTATGAAAAAAGCCAAGTCGCAAGGCCTCGCCTGTGCTCTAGACTCCAACGCCATCTCCTCTCACCACCACGACCTCCTTTTCGACTCCATGTCCCACAACGACCCCACCGGCCGCCAACCTCTCCCGCAAGAAAGCCACGCCTCCCCACCCTGCTAAGAAGCTCCTCATCAAGCTCCACAAAGGTGCGCCTCCAATCCCCCTTTCTATTAACCTAATTTCCATTTCTGCTTATATTCTTTAATTCTTCCCGTTTTTCAGCTCATAGGCTTTTTCTCTGTTGATCTAGCTTTTCCAAGTCTATTAAAATGTGAAGCACGATATGAAACAGTTCAGTTTCTTTGGCAAACAATAAGATGGGCTCAATAGGTGTACTTATTTAGGTCATTCTTACGTCTATAGACCCACACAAGTTAATTACTGAGTCAGTCATAACATAGAAGCTCCTAATGTAAGACCCAAACACTAACTTTTGCCTATTAGAGTATTAGTTATCGTTCCCCGCCTGTGGTTAACTTTGGACCCTAAGTAGTGCAGCTACCAAGAGAAAGAATTTAAATTTAATGCACTAACTGCCTTTCGATCATATCCTGCCACATTAGAAAATGTGGTTCAGTCTTGCATTTTTCACTTGAATGGTCATGCAAATGCAAAGACTCAATGCATCCAAATTGAAATTCACTTTATATAATGTAAGATACGATATCATGGGATTTAATTTAGAGATATAGCTATCAATAACTTCTAGTCTTCTACATCTAAACTTATTTGTATTTTCTTATTATGGTGAATGTATATGTAACACATGGTGGTACTATAAGCTTGTTTTCTTTATGTGGAAGCGGAACATATTTGTAGTTTCTTGTTTTTCTTTGGAAAACAAATTGGCACAGTAGTATTGTAAATAAGTTTGAATATTTAGCTTTACAAAGAGACAACTTCTAAATTTATTATTCATACGTCCCTGTTTTCCTTTCAAAGGTAAGCCAACACTGCCCACAAATTTTGAGGAGGTTACATGGGCAAAATTGAAGTCTGCTATTTGTGCTATATTCTTGAAGCAACCTGACTCTTGTGATTTGGAAAAGCTTTATCAGGTATTCCTAGATATTCTATTATTATTTATTATTCACAGTTGGGTTGGCTTGGGTTTGTCCTGTGAATTTTATGGTGAAATAGCTCTTTAGTATTTCATGTTGAACTCTTCTGTAGGCTGTCAGTGATCTTTGCATATATAAAATGGCTGGAAATCTTTATCAGCGAATTGAAACAGAATGCGAAGCACATATATCTACAGCTTTGCAGTCTTTGGTTGGTCAAAGCCCAGATTTGGTTGTTTTTCTATCTCTAGTTGAGAGATGTTGGCAGGATCTTTGTGACCAAATGTTGATGATTCGGGGTATAGCCTTGTATCTGGATAGGACATATGTGAAGCAAACAGCAAATGTACGGTCCTTATGGGACATGGGCTTACAACTTTTCCGCAAACATCTTTCATTATCTCCTGAAGTTGAACACAAAACTGTTACTGGTCTTCTAAGAATGATTGAAAGTGAAAGGTAAATCCTTATGTTACAATCCTAATCTTATAAATGAATGCCAGACCTCTTTATAGATGACTATGTATGCAGGTGGCAGGGAGTGTATTTCCTTGGTTTTTCTATTTGCTGTCATCATAGATTTTATTTTCTTCTTGCCATTACCTTGCATGGGGTGAGTTGATATGACACTGATGAGACCATGAGGGAGCATGTGCTGTCAAGAATTAGTAAATACTTGTAATATTCCTGATTTCCTGTTTCAAAATATATCAGTAACCATTGTAACTGGTTGAAATACAAAGGATAATTTTGTGAATAGTTTTGGCTTGAGTAGTTTGTTAATTATTTTTTAATGAATTTGGCCCAGTAGAATACACCTTTATTATATATGACCATTATTTGTGGTTATGTGAATTAATTTATCTCTCTTACCATAAAAAAGATTAGCTAAATTATGATGTTCACAGCACTGGGAATATATGCAGAAAGCTTCGAGAAGCCATTTCTTGAATGCACATCTGAATTTTATGCTGCTGAAGGTATGAAATACATGCAGCAATCAGATGTTCCAGATTATTTGAAGCATGTGGAGGTGCTTCCTTTTCTTTATCCCCTTCTATTATCTTGTTAGCTCCTTTAAGTAGTTCTTTAACTATTGGATCTTGCCATGCCATGTATGTATTTTATCTGATCATGCATAATAGTTATCTTTGCATAGTTGAACCCTTCCTCCATACCACATTGTTTATGTACTGAATGGAGCTTTCATCTCATTTTTGTAGACAAGATTGCAAGAGGAACACGACAGATGCCTGATCTACTTGGATGCGAGTACTAGGAAGCCGCTGATAGCCACAGCAGAAAAGCAACTTCTTGAACGTCATATACCTGCCATTCTTGATAAGGTTGTGACTGCTACCAGCTTCATGATTTTTCTGGGTGTTCACCCCCCCCTTTTTTTCCCCATTTATTGAATTTTGTTTTTGGTGTTACAGGGTTTCTCTGTGCTTATGGATGGAAATCGCATTGAAGACCTTCAGAGAATGTACTCACTCTTTTTAAGGGTCAATGCCCTTGAGTCACTAAGACAAGCCCTAAGTTCATATATAAGGAGAACTGGGCAGGCCATTGTTATGGATGAGGAGAAAGATAAAGACATGGTTTCTTCACTTCTGGAGTTTAAGGCTTCTCTTGACAGAATATGGGAAGAAAGTTTTTATAAGAATGAAGTATTCTCTAACACCATTAAAGATTCATTTGAGCATCTTATCAATCTACGACAGGTATTCTCATTTTTATGTTGTCATTTTCCTCTTTTTGTTAAAGTCTCAAGATAGAAATTCAGTAAGTTGTGGGCCAACTGTTTTGAGTTCTTTTTCCTTTAATTCCTGATACCTTTACTTTCCTGCTCAAGTTTATGGCTACCATTTAACTTCCAAGTTTAGTCTTGCAATTGCCACGGACCTGATCCTGTGAGGTAGTAAAAGCAATGTTGCCAAACCATTTTATCCTCTAGCTATCATAAGTAAACATTTCTAATTCCTAATCATTAAACCAAACCTGATACAAATACCATGGCTGCAGATATCAATATAGCTGATGTCTTTTACATGCCATTGAATTGCTTTCAATGTTTTGCAAATACTATGACTGTGACTGGTTGCTGTGATTGTAATACAATTTTTAATAGAATAAAAAGGTGAGTACAGACATCCTTGGATATTTGCACTTCCTTATCAATCAACTTCAGCATAGAATGGCCATAAGCTGTGCTTTAATTTAGAAACATAGCCTAACCCTAACAGCCTTCTTTTTAATGCCAAAGCATTTCAAAGTGTATCACAAGTACACCTGGAGAGGACATCTACCCACTTAAAATTCGAAACAGATTCTTCCGCTAACACTTAGCTACCTTGTAAAAAAAATGAGCTACAGTCTCTGAATCAGATCTTCATAAGAAACATGCGACAACAAGATCTACGTTAGCTGTTATGTTTTATGGAGCATAACATGCTAATTTTGAATAAATTTCTGCATCCGTTGTTTATGAATCAACTATATTGTGTCCATGAGAGAGCTTGTGAAATATCAAAGCTCCTCAAGATAGGTGAAGTGGTTGCTTTACACTTGGGGATTTTTTCTTTTTCTGTTTTGGTGATTTGCAGTCAACTGAGAACTGACTCTGTTGCTATTTTATGTGTGACAGAACCGACCAGCAGAGTTGATTGCCAAGTTCTTAGATGAGAAGCTCCGTGCAGGTAACAAGGGTACTTCTGAAGAGGAATTGGAGGGAACACTTGATAAAGTCCTGGTTTTATTTAGGTTCATTCAGGTTTGTTCAATTTTTCTTTGGTGAATCACCTACACAATAAACACTGTTTTTTGTACTTTTCATTTAAATTTCTTCTGATATTTTTCTCGATATTGATACTGACAACATTACTTAACATTTTCTTGTTTTAAAGGGCAAAGATGTGTTTGAAGCTTTTTATAAGAAAGATCTTGCAAAAAGACTGCTTTTGGGAAAAAGTGCGTCTATTGATGCAGAGAAGTCTATGATATCCAAGGTTGACAATTTCCTTTACCATTTAATTTCTGAATTACTTAATATACTTTATTATGTTAACCATTTTCTTTCATCAATACAGTTGAAGACTGAGTGTGGCAGTCAGTTCACAAACAAATTGGAAGGAATGTTCAAGGTATAATCTGAATCAATTTATAGGCTAGCAATTTTATTCCTTTAGTAGACTCTTGGTTTGGTACGTATTGGGTGGGTACTCTCTATACCAATCATAGTGTTTTCAATTTCTTCCTTTAATTAAGAATCTGTATCAGATGAGAAATTCTCTTTATAGTCCTTGGTCCCGATTAAGATCCAGCTGTGGGGCTGAAACTGGGTTTTGAATCACAAATTCCCTCTCTATTTGAAGAGCCATTGTGGTTTGAAAAATGAGAAATAAGTCTTCTTCCAGTGAATACTTCTGTAGTTGTGTAAAAATCTACAGCATATCAGCAACTATAGAGTGGTCCCTTGTATGAAATAACTATGACTTAAATTTAAATTTGCTGAATGAACAAAGATTATGGTAACTTTCTTTGATAGTGTCCATTTATGTTGATATTGTGTCCTAATTTGATGGTTCATTGTAACTATGATCAACGTGACCTGACTAACTTAATGGATTACCAAGCTTTTATTTCATAGTTTCTTGCATATTTTCTCCCTCAGGACATTGAATTATCAAAAGAAATAAATGAGTCCTTCAAACAGTCATCCCAAGCAAGGACAAAACTCCCATCAGGAATTGAAATGAGTGTTCATGTCCTGACAACTGGGTAAGCTGTTGTCTTTTGTTTCTTGGCTATAATGATCTATAACTTACTGCGCTCAGTTACTCCATTGACTTTAAGTTGCTGGATGTGTGCAGTTACTGGCCAACATATCCACCCATGGATGTTAGACTTCCTCATGAATTGAATGTTTACCAGGTTCAGCACTAGCCCTGATTAATACTCTTCAACTTTTGGTGGCCCTGACAGTGGCTCACCTGACATGGCTGTTTTCTTTTCCTTTTCCTTCAGGATATTTTCAAAGAGTTCTATCTGAGCAAATACAGTGGAAGGCGTTTGATGTGGCAAAATTCATTAGGTCACTGTGTCTTGAAGGCAGAGTTTCCTAAAGGGAAAAAGGAGTTGGCAGTCTCCCTATTTCAGGTTTGCCTATCAAAACCTCTTTATATAACATCATTTCTTTATCTGTATTGCTGTCTATATAGCACTGCATACATTTTTGGATGGATTCATTTTGCATTCCTGGTTGAGTTTCAGACTGTTGTTTTGATGCTATTCAATGATGCCGAGAAACTGAGCTTTCAAGATATCAAGGACTCTACCAGTATCGAGGACAAAGAACTGAGAAGGACTCTGCAATCGCTTGCATGCGGAAAAGTTCGTGTCCTACAGAAGGTATGTTTGGAATCATTTAGAGAATTACCAGTGTATAAAATTTATTTTGTAATTATGGTCCTTTTTTAGTGTCTTAATGGAGATTTCTTTTGATGAACCTGCAACAGTCGCCGAAGGGTAGAGATGTGGAGGATGATGACTCATTCTCTTTTAATGATGGCTTTACAGCTCCTCTTTACCGTATAAAGGTATCACCCTCATTGCTTAGATCACACTAGGAAACTGATTAAATGAAATCTCAAAGTTTCACTTTTGTTTCAATTCTGGAAGTTAAGGACTTTGCTTTTCTTTGGTTTTAGTCCTCTCAATTTTTTATTTGAGTTAACTTCACCATCTGGAATACAGGTGAATGCCATTCAGTTGAAGGAGACAGTGGAGGAAAACACAAGCACCACTGAAAGAGTTTTCCAAGACCGTCAGTATCAGGTCAATTTTCTGTTCTCAAAAGCCTTTTCAAGATCATATCTTAGAGGCCAATAGGCCATAGTACATGAAAATATTTTGTCTTTGTATGTTATTGAAGTTTAAAGAAAAGCTCACTCAAATAAATTCTCAAGCTAAAAGAAAAGCTGTCGGATTCAATAATGAGAAAAGATGTTATCTGAAGAACAATTTTTATGCACTAACACTCCCAATCAAATCTTTTCATTTCCGTGACCTTTGAAATTGTAGAGATTTCAAGGGATAAAAGGTGTAAAAAACTGCATTAATTTAATCCTTTCTATATTACATTATTAAAATTCATAAATATTACAATATGGAATTGTAGGTAATTTAGATCAACATATCATATATATATATATATCAATCATGGTAGATGTACACTAAAATCAGCTACCAAAATCAGTCATTGTGTATTTAAATACATGTGTTGTTTAACTCGTTTCCAATGTGTATTTTGTATTCCAACATATTTTTTATACTAGTGGCTGATTTTAGTATATAAATAGCATTTTTGTATATCATATATAGATGTTTGATTTGTTTTCTATCTTCAACTTAAGTTTATAATTTTATTTTAACTTTATTGAAATGGCGGCACCACCCTGTTTCCATTTTATTTCCCATTTTCAGGATTTTTTTTTTGGGTTATAAAACAGGCTCAATTTAAAATGAATAGATAAAATAAACTGGACACCTTAAAAATTTGCCAAGTCCAACCAAACAAGAGCATATGCCTCGGTTAGGAATCCTGTTGCATTTGCATGCAAGCAATATCAAATATTATCGTATATGCCCTAGATTTTTTCTTGTGTTCTTTTTTTAAAACAAAAAATTATATCAATTTTGCGTTGTACACCTCATCTCACAAAGCTTATGACTCGTATGTTTTTGTTGCAGATTGATGCTGCCATTGTGAGGATAATGAAGACGAGGAAAGTACTTAGTCACACCCTTCTTATTACCGAACTCTTCCAACAGGTAAGTCATTACCACACCTCATTTTATTAATCCCTATAGTTATAGTGAGAATTGATACTGATTTAGGAATTGGTTTGTTATGAACAGCTCAAGTTTCCAATAAAACCAGCTGATTTGAAGAAAAGGATTGAAAGCCTGATTGACAGAGAGTATCTGGAGAGGGACAAGAGCAACCCCCAAATATACAATTATCTGGCATAGTCTTTCACATTTTCAAATGACATGGGGCAAACTTAATGTTTGATCCCTCGTCATATGTACAGTAACAGTGGATTCCCGTTCTTTTTTTCCACCCCCATTCATCGACAACTGTACTTTATTATTGTAAAGCATAATATCTCGCATGATAATTTTTCCTTTTATAGAAGATTCTGGGCGACCCAAAGTTATTCTCCAAAATGATCGAGAAATTCAATAGAATTAATAGATAAATGGTATCATCAACAAAATGTCATTTTATTTTAGATACAAATTAAGTTGTCGGTCATTAACCTTCCATTCCATTTATGTGCAATATAAACAAGGGAAACAAATCGCGATGAGATGGGAGATACCAATGGAGTTTTTTCTTTTAAAAAAATAACTTCTCACTTCATGACCCAAAAAAATAGTTCTTGTGATTCCATTCTCGTTGAATGACGTACAGTTATCGGTTGGCCACGTTTTGTTTATTCACTGTTTGTATTCGTCGCTTTGTGTGAAGCAACGAGTTCTGTCGTTTCTCCACAACTTCGCACCTGGAAAATCATAGAAGCTAACACATTATCGAGTTAAATACTAACGTGGTTTAGGTCATTTTTCTTTTCCTTAATAATACAGTGTGTAAATTTGCTTATTTATTTCCAAAAGAGCACTATAAACGAAGCTACTAATATCAAACATTCATTTTTAAACTTTGCTATAACAATTCACAGCATCGCCATCTCCATTTCAGTACAGTAAAATCAAGTAGACGAATCTCAAACGCTTCATTATTCACTAACATTGAAATTACATTTAATCAAACTAACATCCCCACACTCAACCCTACATATAAAGGGAAAAATATCCTTTTTCCTCTCTCTGTTCTTCTTCCAAAACAAAAAGCGCTGATTTGAGTTACAGAAGGAAGTGAACGACGATACCAATCAGGCGGAGGGTGATGATCATGAGTGTGGCAGCTCAAACGGATTTGACGGCGGTGGAAGGTGCAGAGGAGGAGGATTCATCCGTGTCGGCAGCGGAGGAGGGATTAAGAGGTGCACGAATTGCACGGTTATCGTCGTCGGGATCGTAATCGGGGTTCAGATTACGATCGATGGCTTCGCGACCCATTTCGAGGCATGGCTTGCATGCGATCTCGATGGTGGCCCATCCAAGAAGCACCGCCGCCACTGCTATCACCGCGCTCGTGATGGCACCCATTTTTTCCCGATTTCACTTAGCTTCTTCCTCTTCCCACCGATCCCTCTCTCTCTTGACGAAGGAAATCAATCGATAAAGTAAACTATCAAACTTTTCATGGGCTTCTATTGTGGGCTTTTTGTGGGCCGCTTACGTTTGGACTCTCTCAAAAACCATAAATATAAAATAACAACTTTACTTATATTAAAGTTTGCATTGTTTTTACATAAAGATAAATAATCATTGAATTTTCTTTTTTAGCTGTGGGAAAATTCAAAATTGACTCTTTGACCCAAGACAGTGGTAATTAGGGGAGATGTCAATAAGCTGCAAGGTTTGATTGGCTTCTTTCTTTGCATTCACTCAACTAAGTGCAACCATACCTTACCTGCTGCATCCACTGCTTTGATAGCAACATAGGGTTCCAACAATATTCAATTTGGCCTAACTTTCATTAGTTTATAATACTCTTTAGATTAATTCTCAGTTTCTCGCATTAAAATATTTAAAAAGAAAACTCAGTCCAATTAGTGCTCTAAAGAAATTCTTTTAAAATACAAAAAATGTTCATGTATTTTATGTTATTAATTAAAATCTACCATTTTGAATTAAAATTCTCTACTTTTATATCATTAATAAAGGTTTTGTTAGGTTGGGCTAGCTAGGAGACTATATGAAAATGAAAATATACAAACTCATTTGAATAAATAGACAGATACATAAATATAAAAGATGCCTCTCCCATATGACATACAAACTTATTTGTACATCTCTATCGTTTCAATGTTTTCTCACATTTTGTAGTCCGGTGACAATTATTGCAAAACCTTTCTTAAAAAGACTAATGACTATATTCAACCACTCCTAGGTAACCTATCTCACCTAAAAGTATGATTTCAACCACCAAAATAAGTTATAATTTGAGATGACCAACCAAAACCAAAACCAAATTCATGGACCCAACGGCCCACTCTGATCAATTATCAATATCTTCACAATGAATACAGTAGCACGTGCAACATATCATTCTGCTACTTACATTACAATAATGGAAACGTGGATCTAAGAAAAAAACGTCATAGCCTTTGGTTCACCCTACCCTATATCAAATTATTCAATTAATTAATATGACCACATCCTCTTCACAAGCAAGCAGCACATCACCCTTTTGTTGCAAAGCATTAAAATCTATTTAAGGTATGTACTTGCTAGCATTCAAGGATTTCAACAAACTAAAGAATAGTATAATTAACACCATCACTACTTGGTTTGCACAAGTAGCAATGAGTATCTACGCGGCTTTCTTTGACCTTTAAGAAAGCCTATAATGTCTTTTAGGAACAGAGGGATCAACTTGGTCAACAAGGGGGAGAAATTTTCTTACTGGGAATTGAATATATTAGCAAAATCCAATCATGTACAACTTGGGAATTCTCAGGAAGTGACAGATACATGCTTAAAACCAATGTACATCAATTCTAAAGAACAGTTGGTAAATAAATGTAGCTTATATTTAAAGGTGTTAAGACAATCACAAGTCTTTTCCATCAAGTTGTTGGTCCCTCTGGGCCAACAATTTGGTCTGTGTTTTAAAAATTTACTTAATATGTTAATGGTTCATGACCAGGTACTACATTTCCTTTAGCACAGCTCATGATTGGTTAAGTTTAACCTGTGAGGTAAAAAGCTCCAGTTCATAGACTATTGAGTTCTTGTCCAATTGTCCCAAGCTATACAAGTCATTATAACCTACTTACTGTTAATCAATCTATGGTTATAAGAAGCCTAATGGACAAAGTAAAATGAATAAGCATGTAAATTGCAGAACATTTTATTGTTGCAGTCTCTGTCTCTCACACGATATATTTAGTTCCTATGTATAAACTACACCGAAACACTATTTTCCTTTCTATCCCATCAAAACTTTAATCTACTATGGCTTCAAAAAGACACATATTACTAGAAATTATGACAAAAAAACATGTTATAGAGCTCAATGAACCACAAGAAGGTACTTCCATTAATATAATTCGAAAGAGTATCCCCTCACACTGCGATTACAACTTCTAGACTATTGTGATAATTATATTTAATTACATTTTATTCGGATAACATTCTTACCACAGTACTAGAGAATAAGAAAAACTATGCAAACAGCACCTGAGAGCTTGAAGGAGTGAGATCAGATAAACTCTCTGGTGCATCGATTACATGCCACCGAACACTGAAGCTCCATTTTTCGTCAGAATTTTCGTCTGGAAGCAGTCTAGAGATATGGCCAACAGCAACATGAAGATTTCGGCCCACGACATAAATATGGCAATCGCAAGCATTGACAGCAAAAGGCTTGCATATTTGCTCAGGCAAAGGGGGGCCATCTATGGCATCCCAGGAGTCTGTTTCCGTGTCATAGACCTTTAGCTTCATTCTTTCGAGCTCAGAGACAACAAACAAGTGGCCATAAACAACTACACTTGAACCGGTCCAGCCTTCTCTAAGTCCAACAGCCATGTTTTCCCAATTATCTGTTCTGGGATCATAGACTTGCCCCCTTGGAGAGACATAAAAGGGCCATAACCAGCCTTCCGTGACGAGAAGCTTCCCGTTGAGAACTGCTGCATCATAAGATGCCATATTGGTTCCCATGCTGGCGATAGAGCGCCAATTTCCAGTGAGAGGATCCAATACCTCAGCAGAATCCAACTCATATAGATCAGTGCTATTCCCACCAGCTACATAAAGCATCCCATCAATTACTCCACTGGCAAAAAATGACCTTGCCGTATTCATCCTATTCATGACAGTCCAACGATTTTTCTGCATCTCATACTTCAAGACCAAGTCAAGAGGGCAGTCGACATCGGAGACCATACCGCCGCATACAAAGAGAGTGCCATCCCGGGGAATCGAAACACACCTAAAACCATGGGGGCAAACCTTGTCCTTACAGGGCATTGCAGGGATGGTGTGCCACGAAAAGTGGGTGAGGTCAAGAACCTGCCATTGGATCTTTCCAGTGCACTTATGGTAGGCGAATACAAAAAGCCAGGGATCCTTGAATCCCAATTGTCTCCTGTTGGTGAAAAACCTCTCTTTGTTTCCAAGTAGCAGATGCCACCTCTTGCATACAGCTCTACACGATGAATGACTCTGAACCGGCAGCCGGAGAAGGCAATTGAGAGCAACGTCGTCCGGCAAGCCCGGTATTAAGGGGTCTCCCCTGAGAGAATATTCCAATGAAGATTGGATCACAGCTAACCTAAACTTGGGAGATAATGTCATTTGAGGGTCTCCTAGCTTGTGTACTGCTCCCTGTTGAGACGAAAATCGAACACGCTGCATCTTCAAATCCTAAACCCTCCCTTTCACAACTAAACTTGATTTCATTCCCCCCAAAATCCAAATCCTCCTCAACAAACACAAAATTCTATGAAAGCCAGTAACTTTACCATCAACTGGAAAGAATTTAACTTTGCAGCACAGAGATACCAATTTTTACAGAAAGGCAAAAGCTTAGAAGCAGCACATAGAAAAAATCTCAGCTTTATCTGAAACAGCAATCAGCAAAGCAAAACACAGAAAAGAGAACTTACAAGAAGGAAGGAGATAGCTGGTGAAGTATATTATAGGCTGAAAGACGGTGACTTGAGATGAGATTGCTTTTTGAAGCATACATACATAGATATAAAAACTAAAAACAGAGGGTGATGAATGATTTCATTCCATTTGAGAGAAAGATTTGATTTATTTTATTGTATGCAAACACAAGCCCCACGCGCTTTTCCACTCGCTTGTTTCACACGCTAATCCCAAACATGAGGCTTTCGCTCTCTTATCTTCTTCTTTATTTGTTTTTCAACTAATCTCCGTTTTTTCAAATAATTATTTACAGCTTGTTTAGGTAATTAAGGAAAAGGAAAAGAAAACAAAAAAACTGCTTTCACTCTTGAAAAATATATCTTTCAAAAGTTTTATGTACTGTCATACGGGTATTTCCCTTATTATTGGTTACTAGAATTATTTATTTTAAAAAAGGATAAATTTTGGTCAGTGAGATAAAATTTAAAATATTTTTTATTTTCTTACTCAAATTAAAATTTAAATTTAGAATTGATTAACAACTTATTTTTTTATTAATTTCAATAAAAAAAAATAAATTAGTTAGATATAAAATATTCAGCATTTAATAATTTCAATCATTTAAATTTTAATTACCAAAAATTGGATTAAAAATTAGTTATAAACTTAATAGTTAATAATCAATAATATATATATTAGTACGTAAATAATAATATCTAATATATTTATTATTTATTTTTTGGTAGAATTAATGTATAATCTATTAAAAATTGATTTATTATTCAAAAATTTTTTTAATAAATTTTGTAATATATAAAAATAGTGATCTTATTTTTTATTATTATTTAATAAATTATTCATAATTTTTTAATTATGTAATTAACTTAATTAATAACTTTATTATTGTTTTTATACTGAAAAAATATTAATTTATATTATTTACATATTTTTTCATTACTAATAAATAAATAAGTATTTGTACTATTATATTTATTGTTTTAGATGATGACTTAAGTTACTTATTTTGTATGTTAAATTTATTAAATATTAAGATGAAAAAATTGTTCAATAAATTATATAAATAGTCATTATAGAAAAAAAATTATATATCATATATAATAATCTTTGATATATATAGTGTCATGTATATATTAAGATTATCTATTTTAATTATGTGAGTGATTATTATTATTTTTACTTTTTTGTTACATTAAAAAATAATATTTAAAACTAAAAAAGAAATAATTAATTTTTTTAATTTGAATTAAAAAATGTCTTGTAAATATATCCAACTTTTACATATACTAAGTGTTATAATATTAAATAGTATAATATTTACTATAACAAGGACTCAAAATATTAATCCAAAATATATTTGGGCCTAGTAAGACCTCAATGCAAGCAAGATCAACTAAAACTTATTGTTATGGTCTCAAATCTGACTTAGATTCATTACCTTAAAGGATTAATAGTCAAATTCGTTCCTGAAAGATCACTCATTCTTCAATTTAGTCCTCAAATGATTTTTTTAGTCATATTAGTTCTTAAAAGATAAAACGTAAGTCAAATTGGTCATTTCGTGAGTTAGATGATGACGTGTCATGTTAAGTGTCACGTGTCACCAGATGATTGGTTAATGTGTCAGGTTCGTAACACCTAGCATGTCACGTGTCACTTGACATGTAAAAAAGTTATTTATAATTAAAATAGTTCTTGAAAGTTCAAACGTAAGTCATTTTCATTTCTAAAATTTTAAAAATTAATCAAATTAATCTTTATATGATTTTTTTATTTTTTCATAATATTAAATTTAAAATATTTTTTTATAGTACTAGTTTTAATATTATTTTTAGATCTTAATAAATAAAATTCTCTTTACATAAAATAATAAAAATAATTAAATTATTATAAAATTATTTTTTAGTTGTGTTCCGAAGGTTACCTGAAATTAAGTTGCTTTTTATATTATAGTTTAATTATATGATAGAATTCAATAATTTAAAACCACATTAAAATGGAGCATCAATACAAAAATATTAGACAAATAAAATAAACTAATCTATAATTATTTTTGACAATATCATCAACAATTCAAAAAATCAAATATCACTTCACTCTTTGTAACTTTTAATCAACTTGTTAACTATTTCTGCAATATCTGTTTCTTAATTCTTGAAGATTTTGCCATTTATTTTTAACTAAAT